>NC_091124.1:24272500-24520000 GCF_040183065.1 Periplaneta americana | reverse complement strand
AATTTCAGAAGAAGTGAGTACCAGTATGTTTTATTTTATAAACATATAGATGTAACAGACCTTAATGACGCAACGGAAGTCTCAGATCACATTTTGTTTTCTATAATTACTCGTACACTTAGTTTCCAGCATCGATTTTGCTACTCACTGCAGCTCCCCAAGTTCATCATGATGTTAGAAGGGCACCGGTTTCATACGCTGGCAAAAACTTCGTAAGAACAGTTTCTTCCCTATGAAGACTCGAACCAGCATTGATTTCGCACAACATGATGCCTTAGATGGTGAATTCAGAAATGTCTGCGAAACACCTTTGTAATGGTGTTACTGAATTTGTTTTCGCAAACTGCAGAACGCAAAACGATTCATGTTGTGGAGTTGCCATTTTTTCAACAATGTCTTCCGTGGCAACAGAAATAATACGTTTTCCGAAACTCAGAACTTGAAATTTCGAAAGGCTAACCACCTGATATTTTCAAAGGCTGACCACCTGATATTTTGAAAGGCTGACCACCAAATGAGGAACTAATTCATCATTAATAATAATAATAATAATAATAATAATAATAATAATAATAATAGACTAATAATAATATGAAAGAGTTACCACATTTCTAAAAAAAAAACATGAAAATAATCTTTACGGTATAAATTATTCAAAGAAAATAAAATAATGAATATAATTAACATAACCGTGAATCGTTTTTCAGGATTTTGTTGCACATATTCCAAAGCCAATAGAAGAAAGCCCTGAAGAAGCGAGCGGCTTTTTTGGAGTACTATGGTCGGCACTAGGGAATAGAATGAATTTCAGGTAAATATTAAATCATAAGAGTCACGTGATACTTATATTTTCTACTTATTCATTGTATAGGGTAATTTAAAACCTGACAACAGCTCTGACAGCTCATGGTTTGCAACATGTAATATTTATATATATAATTTGAACTGGTAATGGAAATTACGGGAAAACGGCTGAACGGATTTTAATGAGTGACCCCTCAGTTTCATGCCTGGCATACAAAGTTTTTCGGAAAAGTAGTAGTTTTCACTGAAATGTCAATTTTCCTACATAATTTTCCTATTTTCCAAAATCCATCTGTTGTCAGTTTTGAGAACTAATTTTATTCAATCACGGCCGACTTGATTGAATTTCAGAACAAAACACACACACTACAATAAACAATAGGCTAATACACGAAGGCCATGACCTGCAGGATTGCCGACATATTTAGAGATCAATTCAATTTGTTATTAAAAACTGATTCTGCAGTGTATAATTTTCTGAGTAGGCCTACAGCTGTGTATTGGATATTCAAATCTACGAAAATTGAGGTGGTTTGATGACATTATTACCATTAGAAATTAAATATTATTATAGTTAATATCATGATGCGTCTATTTTTCATTAATTGTACATAATATTGATGCTACATTGATGACATGAAAGTGAAATGTTTTGAGGTTATATAAGTAAATGTAGAGAATATTTTAATTTAGATCTTCATTTCTATAATTTACTGAGTGACTGCTATATATACAAAACTTAGGTAAGATAATAATATTGTTATTAAAACTCAAATATTTTTATACTTAATAACCCAGTGGGGTTGGGTCTTCTTCATATATTTATTGGCGGTGTAGTGTAGATATTGATATGTGTTATTGTCTTCAGTATTGGCTCGAGAGAGCGCAAAAATTACAGTTCCTAAGGAAAGATCAAAAGGTATTACTTACTGATAAAATAAGAGGCCTAGAAAATTTTATAGTCTCCAGATCATTTCAGCAAGATCTCTTAGTGGGATAAAATGATTTTACGCTATACATTTCAAGTTCTACATGCAGCAGCTATACGAAAATACTATTGTTCGAAAGCCTAGCAAACCTGGCATTTTTTAACTTTTGCCTACAATCCACAATGACCTGAAATAGCTACTGCTATCGTCCTGACATTGATACTTACGTTTTCGCGTTGAAACTCAAAAACTGAAGTTGGATAGGTTCAAGAAAAAGTATTTGGCCTAAAAAATCCATTCAGAGGGAGTATGTGTCATTATTATGGAAGCAAATAACTATCAAAAAGACAACTATTCTTCATTGAAAATAAATCTGAAAAATTTTTATTTGAACGTTTAACGAACTTAGTTTGCAGCAGTATTTGCTGCACAAGCCACTAGTAGGTCTATATTCCGGGTTTGGTTCCTGAAATATTTTATGAGTTTTGTGGTGGAGAAAATGATTATAGAACACATTTTTTCTAAGTCACTACTCATTTATTACAACTTTCTAGTTTATTAGTAATGTTCAAATTGTCTTCCCTACGCACTGACACAACTACGCGTCCAGGAACAGGAGACAAACAGCATGACACAGTCGTTAATATGAATAAATTTCATGAAAGACTTGTGCAATGGATGTTTCAAGGTTGTGTAGTGTTCTTGGTCTTTCCCCTTGACTAGGCCTCAACAAAAGAAATCCACAGGAATGAGTTCATTACACTGACTAGCAACGCACTCTTATGGTTGACACTAAAATTGAAGATCTACAGCAATATCAAACATTCAGATTACGAACAAGTGTAATGCTGCAGTTAAAGAAATTCATAATAATGGCTAGTGACTTTTGTACCACTCTGAGGTTTGTCTTGCTGTTGTTGATCGAGCATCGCTCTCATACAGCTGTATTGGCAGATATTAATAAAACTGCTCGAGAGTGAGTGAGATGTATCGGACAACTCAGCGAGTGGTAAAGGGTCGAGTGAGTGATTAGTCTGAATTTCATATTATAGTTGACGCCATGGATTTAGGCAGATGGATTTTTATTAATCAGAACTCCAGAGCGAGTTACTCTTAGCTGCAAAGTCGGTTGTTATCTTCGTACCAAGCAAACTGCAGCTGGGATGGGTGAGACATAAGAGTAAACATACATTCCCGATTATCCTAGTGGACTCGGATGGACAGTCACCTCCAAAAACAATGCACATATAACCACTTTTAAACAACTGCAGTAATCTGCGTTACGTAGTTGATAATGTGAGCGTCTTAATAAATAGAGATTTAAATCGGTGAACGGCGGATGCGACAGGCGTACGAATTATTACAGTATAAAAAATTCATCCATCAAGCTCGACAACTATCAGGCTCAGACTGAAAAACACAAGAAACGAATCGACTGCTTTTCTCGTGACCTATTATCATTCCTTGTAAACACATGCTACGCGTGATTTAAATCATTAAATTAAGCTCTCATATTCATCTGTTTCCATTAAGACTTTTGGAACATGAGGTTTTATGCTTGGTTTAATGAATTAATTATTAATTGAGAAAAATCCGCTCCGGGGCCGGGTATCGAACTCTTGACTCCCAGTTACACGCACTAGGATCTCTAACCACTGAGCTACGCCGAGACTCAATCCACAGTATCGGATCGAATCTCGTAGATTATCGAATTACGTATTTCCTTATTTCAGCATATCTATTATTTCGGTTATTTATCCAACGTGTCGATTCCTGTCGCTTCCGCAACTTATTCCCGTACTTCAAGAATGTTTGTTATTAATGAAGACAATTCGACGCAACTCATAGGCTATCTATTTTTCGCCTGTCGCTACATGAAGTAATGAACATTTGCAATAATTTCTTGGTTCTGGTTATGCAATGCTTTTTCCCTCTTAATTTAGAAAATGCAGGAGGCGAACGAAAGTGATTTACGGCGCTCCCATGAATCGGACTGTACTGTGGTGTGTTTATTAATTAATAATGACGATACAAGAGGCGAGTGTGAACATATAAACAACAACAGACAGCCTTATCGCAATTCATTCTTGCAGTTCTCACAAAACATTGGCTCGCCTACTGGAAATGTCATTGAGGTCATCTGCCAAAATAGGTGCCTCCGACTATAATAAATATTTTCCCCTCCTGGACATATCTCACTCGTGCTCTTGAGTTGTTACTCACATTTTATCGCCTAGACATAGCTGTGCAAGTTATCAATGTTTAGACTAGAGCTCCTTGCAGAGGCATGTCTTCGTCACATTCGGTTTGTAAATATACTTTTGTTTGGATCATAGAGGAGGAAAGTGTGCAGTTTCAAACTTCATTTGTTAATATTTTGAAGCAACACCGCATATTATTCACTAAATCAGTTACCGGAAATGAGAAGTAGGAAGTATTTTCCTGTCATTGAAGACTTAAACAAATGCAAAGGAATTTGCAACACTGAAGCACAAAAAAAAAAAAAAAAAATCTTGTGAATGTGTAACAATACTGGATGTTCATTTCAAAGTGTGTCATGACGTCACTGTTGTTGGGTCACCGATTTGAAGCGAGTTTCAGTTTATATGTTAGAGAAGTTGCCTATTATTTAAGGCGTTCTTCAATCTGAACTTGAGAACGTGTACGGTATAACTTGAACGTCGTAGCAACAGATGGCGGTCTGTACGGTCTGTGTGCTACCATAACCTCTTTCGAACTGTGTTTTGCGCCGGCAAGTCGTACGCAGGGTATTTGTTATCATCGGTTGCGAACGGTAACATTCCACAACACAAATCAAATGCTCCGTGTCCATGTTGACCGTCGAAGTTAATGTCAACAAATACGTAAGTAATCGTCTTAACCCTCTCCCCATATCCCGACAGTACGTATTTCCAAACAGTTCACATTCCTGCCACTACCGGCGTTACCGTACGTATCGGCACGTACTCTTCGGAATGAACGCCGTACTTGCTAGCCAACTTCTCTGCCTCTTAGATTATACACCTGAGCTGCGGAAGTGTAGGAAGATTGAATTCTCTAGGCTCATCAGCTAGCCACATGACGGCATACAGCGAGCCAAGACACATTTTGAACTGAACACCCAGTATATAATGTGATGATAAACTTACCTATATGTGTATGCTGTATATTTAGAGCGGTGCAGACGGAGCACATGACAGACAGAATGGCATCATAGCAAGGGTTCCGACGTTACTCGGCGTGTTCCCTGTGTACAAGCGACGGTCATGTACACGATGTGTTGACGTACAGACGACACAATAGAAATGACACAGTTTTCTAACGTTTCTGCAATTAATTTCCTACAGATACTTTAATAAGATATCAAAATTGCAAAACTAATTAACCATTTCATCCTAAACAAATAATATATACTTTACATGTATGATTTCATACAGAACGCAAACAAAATCACTGTTTATTTATAACGGGTTCATGATATTCTATTCGCAAAAGCACTTGAACTATTGTTTTTGTCTTTTTCTTTTCCTTACAATGAGTGTGAGTTATTAATGCACATGTTATACGTTATCACTTTTCTTCCAAATATTGTTACAGTGTATGACAAATGACATTTGTAAGTTAATAGAAAACGATTACCGTCTATCTGATAGCATGGCCTTATATGTGGAGAAGCTTCTTTCTACGAGTGTTGAAACAACTGGGGCATACGTAAAATCCTGTACAACATTTTTTTTTCAACTTCTGTCAGTTCTTCAAAGGAATCCTTATCTCCAGAAATACTGTCACTAATCTCGCAAAGTTTATAATATCCACCATTTTTTTTCAACATATTTGTTATTTTCGCAGATATTATTTTAGCAATTTTATCGTCTACTTGAGTCACTTTCTTCCAAATATTTCGCAATAGGAAAAACCGATCAACCAGTTTTGTACCAGACTTTTCTAACGCTGTTATGCAATCAGGAATAAACCCGTTATTCGATTCAATGTATTCCAATTGTTTTATGCTTGAATCAACCAACAGACGTTGGGCTATTAGTATTGCAAATGCATCTTTCACATCAAATGATTGAATAACATTCTGGACCTGGTCGAAATATTTACAGTAATAAATGCAGGCCTTCAATCAGGAACCCCATCGAGTAAGTATAGGAGAAGGAGGAAGAGATACACCAGGACATATCTTCTTGAATGCTTAACAAAACGCATCACACATTTCTTCATGGAACACGGATGAAGAACTATGACCCTGCTCACATTTTTCGCCTTTTTTTTTCAACTTCATGAGGGCACGTTTGTGTATATCCCTATTTACATGTCTTAGAATATTACATGCTCTATTTACTGAAACTGATATTTTACACAATTTGCAGAATAGTTTATCTTCGCTGCAACAAAAAAAAAATCACCATATTCGGAAATAAGTCTCTTAAACTTCGCCGAACGAATTTTCTCCCCCTTAGGCATCGTAATACTAGAACCGAACTGTTCTCATGTTCCTTCAGTATTGACGTTTGCTTTACTAAGCTGTACCTACTGCTTGCAGCTATCCTGTGTACCGCAGAGTCCGACCTCTGCGGGTACACAAGGTGAATTTACAACCCTTGCCCTGTTGCCGTTGTGTCGAAAAACTGCTCCCTTTGCAATGCTATTATTAGTATTTCATTGCTAATGACTCGTCTGAGTGATACATACAACCTGTTCGGTAACTCTACTCTATTTTCCTCTACTTCGTCCTACAGCAATGAAACTTCATAATCTTCAAATAGGTGTTTAGTTACATTGTGCGATATAACGCAGCACAATATGATCAAAGACACTTTCCATTGTAACTCTTTTTGCTTCGGAGAATTGGAAATTGTTGCTTCACTTGGCCGAAACATCTCTATAGTCGCACGTTCTTTCGTTACCGGTATGTATTTATTGTAGGCTCTTTGCTGTGGAGTGATGGTAAAGTAATACGCCAAGTAGCAATTCTGTGGCTCCAAGGCAAAATGTGGTACGCCTCTATGTCATTTCTTTCACTTTTCAAGAGCGAGCATGTACAGGTATAATTTGAACATCCTTATAAAATGGTAGGAATCATGTTTCATACCAATGGATTAGACAAAAAAATAATAGAGATATACATGTTATCTTTTGCCACAATAAAGATGCCAGCAGGATGCACACCATATCGCAAAATCTCATTTTCAACAAAAATTTTAATATCATGTTTTGCCTTGGAACCACAGAATTCCATAGTCCATATCACCTAGAAGAAGTGCATTGGGATTATTGCCAATCATTACTCTAGAAACATCCGAATTTCTCCATATAGGCCTAATATAAAAATAATTATTCACGCTTGTGAATTCTTCCTTGACATTGCAGGTAGCTCGTACATTAAGGCTCGCAACACCTTTTCGTTTTTATAAAACACTCATCGGCATGTTCATGGTTTTAAATAAAAATCTATATATATAATTTGAACTGGTAATGGAAATTACGGGAAAACGGCTGGACGGATTTTAATAAATGAGCCCTCATTTTGAAGCTTGGAACGCAAAGTTTTTCGGAAAAATGTCAATTTTTAAACATAAATTTCCTATTTTCCAAAATCCATCTCTCGTCAGTTTTGAGAACAAGCTAATAGCATTCACGGCCGACTTGATATTCCCTTCGCTTTTTTGTAAAGAAGAAGCAAAGCGAGCATCAAGTTGGCGGTGTTGCATTTCAGAATAAAACAAAACACATACTACAGTAAACAATATTACACGAAGGCCATGAGCTGCAAGAATGCTGACATATTTAGAGCTCAAATTAAATTGGTTATTAAAAACTTTACTTACTAAAAATAATTTACAGCTTCGATTCTGTGGTGAGTAATTTTCTGGGTACAGCTGTGTATTGGATATTAAAAACTACAAAACGTGAGGTGGTTTGATGACATTATTACCATTAGAAATGAAATATTATTGTAGTTAATGCCATGATGTGACTATTTTTCATTAATTATACATATTAATGCTATATTGATGATATGAAAGTGAAACGTTTTGTGTTTATATAAGTAGATTAGATTTTGATTTCTATATTTTACTGAGTGGCGGCTATATAGTATATATAGTATATGTTACTGAAAGCTATAAAATTTACGTAAGATAATAATATTATTAAAAATCAAATATTTTTATAATTGTTAATCAAGTGGTGTTGGGTCTTTTTCATATATTTAATGGCGGTGTGGTGTAGATATTCATATGCGTGGTTCTCTTCAGTAGCCTATTGGCTCGAGAGAGAGTATCTTTCATTGTTATGGAAGCAAATAACTTTCCGAATGTCTGGTATTCTTCATTGAAAATAAATCTGAAAATTGTTTATTTGAACGTCTAATGAACTTAGTTTGCAGCATTTGCTGCACAAGCCACTAGTATTGGTATAATTCACAGCTTCACTGGCGTCAGGAAATGAATGCTTCCTTTTTGCATTCTGTAACTCTTGGACAGTTGTTGGAAATTGAACGCAATTAAATGCTCTTAATTTTAAAGAATCTGCAACTTCCCAGCAGTTAGAATTTGTTTCATAAAAGAAAGCTATAAGGATAATGACCGGGGTACATAGAAGGATATCATGTAAAAAGATATTCCAAAATTTAGAAATCTTTACTGTACATTGTAAGTAGGTCTACACTCTTTCACTGAGTCCACACCTGTGGAGTAATGGCTAGCGCGTCTGGCCGCGAAACCAGGTGGCCCGGATTCGAATCTCGGTCGGGATAAATTACCTGGTTGAGGTTTTTTCCGAGGTTTTCCCCTCAACCCAATTTGAGCAAAAGCTGGGTAACATTCGATGCTGGACCCCGGACTCATTTCACTGGCATTATCACCTTAATCTCATTCAGACGCTAAATAACCTGAGATGTTGATATAGCGTCGTAAAATAACCTACTCCAGGGTAACTTCTGTTAGTCGGCAGACTCGCTAACTTCTGATCAGGAGCTGCACTCGGGCTTGGGTTAGATTTTTCCTTGGACTGATTACCAGGTTGAGTTTTTTTTCCGAGGTTTCCCCAAACGTAAGACAGATGCCAAGTAATCTACAGCGAATCCTCGGCCTCACTTCATCTCACCAAAAAATTGTTTAACTCTTATTTCGTATCTTGAAGCTTTAATGCTAACACAAGATCTATGGAATACAATGAAATGAAAAGTGACACGGTACCATGGGAAATATCCATATCCTCTGGAACGCCCATTTGAAAACCTGGATCGCCCACATATGGTAAGAAAATGCTCATTTTCATTTCATTATCGAGAGATCTTCCTCTTCTCCCATTTGAATCTTGCAAGAAATTTCGCGCTAACCACTGTACGTTCTCCTTTTAAAATTTGTACAAATCTTTGTAACTATGTTTACAAGCTTGTCTATGATGTTTATACCTTTTCTTCTGCGTTATAGAACAATAATATACCTCGTCATTACGATTTTTTAACTTCACTCAACCGCTCTGAGTCACCTATTCAGTTAACTCAGAAAATTGATAGTATAAACTCAATTATATGAGTGAGTAGTAACGTTTATTAATATAGAATAGTGACTTATCTCTCGTGTGTTGCGTCATCGAGAGTTGTAACTCAAGGATCAAAGGTCAGTGCCAGACTGATTGAGAGATAAGTATGTTTATTAATACACATGCGAGTTAGAACTCGGGATTGTCGAGTGATAAGTAACAACTCAACATTATTAATATCTCCCAAAATTATCTCAGAGCAGGGCTGGGCAGAAAGAGCGGATTCTACTCTCTCACGGGGAGCCATATGAGCCGTTGAGAGCAGAAGTGGTGTAAGTCAAAAATGGATAATGAGGGTTAAAGTAAACATTCTGTAAAATACAGCACAAAGTAGCAATTAATATTCAATTTATTTAAACTATTAGTAGTTAGTGGATAGCATGAAGGACATATTAATTGCTACTTTGCGCTGTATTTTACAGAATTTTTAATTTAAACCTCATTTCCAAATTTTGACTTACACCACTTTTGCTCTGAACGGCTCATATGATTTCTCTTCATTCCCTTTCTTCCCCGCCGAACACTTCACAGCGTTGATTCAGTGATGGATGAATATTAAGCGTCCCCGTTTAGAGTCTGGATCCGCTCTCGATGCCCAGCCCTGTCTCAGAGTCTTCTCATAGTATCTATAGTTGAAAAGTGACGCGGAAAAATAATTACAATTGCAATTATCCCATCGTCTTCAAATATTCAATGTACAGTCTTAGACAAAAAAAATGACCGGTTGTCATACGCTAAGTCCCCTTCGGAAGATTTCGGTATCTTAGGTCTACACGTGAAGGAATTTCTTATGCACGACTGCGCTCTGTTTTTCCTTTGTTTTGTTTGTTTGTTGCTTTTTCTGTCTGTTTATAGGCCAAGTGTTATGAATAAACTATGACGAAGATATATTCAAGGAGTAAATTAGGTACAAAATAAACATCTTTTCCCTAGTCGTGTGAACCAGGTCAAAGTGGACTTGGACAAATTCACGCTACAGGAGTTCGGCCATTTTTTGTATTTAAGGCTGTACAGTAGTGGCAAAAAAACCGGACCGACGGAATAATAAAGTCCCCGAAATGAGCCACTGCGCATGCCACGCCCGCATTCACAAGATAGCGAGTAATCTATTGAAATTGTTGTAGTTTCGACTGCTGACGTAGCCCATTTCGAAAGCCATTCGAAAATAAGGTGGTAAAATTCATCTTCTGGGAATAATAGGCTAAGTAAATTAAGTAGTAAAATATCGCTGCAATCGAAAAGTATTGGGAATAAATTTGAATAAGGAACAAAAAAAGTTTCCTTCCCAGGCAGGATTCGAACCACGAAAGTCTTAGTTAGCAGTCTATCGTGCTCTGGAGTGAACAAGGCTCTGAAATCAGCTACAAGCGTCGGTCCGGTTTTTTTGCCACTACTATACATTGTATTGTATTGTATTGTATTGTACTGTATTATATTGCATTGTATTGTATTGTATTGTATTTATTTACATTCCATGGTATTCATACATCGCTTCACAGATAGAATATGGAATATGTCAAACAAATCTTAATAGTACTATTATAAACTCTTAATTATAGTCACAGTCTAGTTTAAATATATACAGAAGAGTTTTACAATATAGTCTACTAGTACAACACAAAGTTTTAGTATAAAAATATTCATGAAGCGTTGTTGAATGTCATAAATTCACCTACCGAATAGAAGGCGTGAGAAATTAGGTACTTCTTTAATTTGGCCCTAAATAATCTTATGTTTTGAGTTTCATTTTTTGTATCCCTAGGGAGGCTATTAAAAATGTTTACTGCCACATAACGCACTCTTTTTTGATAGCACGATAGACTTGCCGATGGAGTATGAAAGTAAATTTTTGATGCTATGAACTGTTGAATTAGTTACAAAGTTTTCACGATAACATACGAGGAAGTTTATTAATGAAAAAATATACTGACAAGCCATGGGCATTATTTGTAATTTTTTTTAAATGTGCTACTTGATTCCCTAGATTTGGCACCTACTATTATTCTAATTACTCTTTTTTGTAGTAACAATATACTGCCTATCTGTAAAATATCCCCATAAAATTATTCCAAAACTCATTACCAAGTGGAAGTATGCAAAGTTATATTGTTTTTTGGGTATTGAGATTCACTATCTCTTGCATACGTATAACAAAAGATGTTGAATTTAGTTTGGAGGTAATTTCTTTAATATGATTTTTCAATTTAACTCATGAAAACATGAGCTGAATAAAGCGTTAGAGTTACAATTATGACGGGGGAAACGATTATGGTAATTTACTAAACGTTAACACAGTAAAATTGTAAAGTTAATCTGTGACAAAAAAAAAAATACTCAAATCAAAATATGTAATTTTTTTTAAGTTCAAGGGGGGGGGGGGGTTCAAACCCGGTAACCCCTCCTTGCGTTTCCCCCTGAGCATGGTAAACCCTTTACGATCACATGAGTTCAAATGTATAATACACAGATTTTTCTATTTAAAAGTTTTTAATTAGTCAACATGCCTTCAACTTAATCTACGTACAGTATTTCAGTGTTCATACACCTCTATAGTAGGCCTGTTTGTACACTCGAGGAAATAAAAAATGACCCTTTAAAGACGTCTTCATGGCAAACATGCAGTACCACGGTACAGAAATTTTGCATCATATGATTCTCTCTCCCACACCTTTACAACGAACTTAACCCTGTTCCGCCGTTATCTGTTTATAATGTAGAAAATGATCACAACTCACGTAATTTCCAACACGAATTTAACAGCGGTTTTCTATAATACGTTACGAAATAATTCGACTATTGCTTGCTTCGCACCATTATATGTCACAACGCAGAAACGAGCGTTATAAGAGTACATAAAAATGTATGAAATATACTTCGTAAGTGTACGGCGTAGTAGACTATTCAAACATCAATGTGTCCACCGCTATGGAGTAACGGTTAGCATGCGTGACCGTGAATTGAGCGGGCCCGGGTTGAAATCCTGGTTGGCACAAATTACCTGCTTAAAGATTAATTTTTGGTCCTACAGAATATATCTTATGGTAAAAATGATTATTAGAGGAGAAAAATTCGCTCCGGCGCCGGAGATCGAACCCGGATCCTTGTTCTACGTACCAAGTGCTCTAACCACTGAGCTAATCCGAAGTTCAATCCACAGCACCGGATTGAATCGAGTGCGCTCCTTGCAGAGTGCTGCATTGGAGTTAAATCGCTCTCTTGAACTCGGTCGAGTGTCGCACCCTCGAGTGAGATACGATCGGTCGTGATACGCTCGTAATAAATAGAAGCACAGTACAAGGTCATCTCACCGACATGTTTTATCTTGTATGGAAGGCGACAGATGAGATACACATATATTTTGCTCACACGGTAAAAATAAGGCTTTATTTTCTGCGTTTATGACAAACGTTTAATGGAACAGTCAATGGAACGTACCAATACAGGAACATGAAGTTATAAATATAATAGTATGAAAACCTTCGATATACAGTTATTATTGCTAATTAATAATTATTCAATATTTGATTTACCACATATATATAATATGATAAGTCCATACATAGTGTTCCGCCTGTATACTGCGACAATATAGAAACGTTTTACAAAATATTATTGATATAGCAGTAGATTAATAACAATATTAGTACAGAGATAACGTCACAGAAAATATAATAAAACGAATAATCATGCTGCACAACTGTTACAGACGCGAAGATTGATACACTAATTATTAGAGATTATTATTATTATTATTATTATTATTATTATTATTATTATTATTATTACTACTAGAAAACTTGATACAGTTCTTGCATTATCGCAATTGTGTTCTCCGTTTATAATAATTACATTTACATCCAATAACATCTATCAGATGTGGCAAAAACAAAATTACTCCTGTGTGGGGGGCGGGGAGAAACATTTACCTACAACATTTACATTACAGTACATTTTAAAGCAAGTTTTGTAGTTGTACTATGGAGAGGTTAGTTAAACACTGCAAAGTTTTGAAATGATAAACATCTATGATGTTACTACACAGTTCATCACTGTAACAAGAACGAATGTCTAACGCTCGGCTTATACCGTTCGAGGATTTATCGCTCGTGACAATTTTACCCATCATGCATGTGCGCTACCTATCGGATTATGCTATGAACTACTTGGCGCTCGAGCGAAAACGTACGATGCAGACCTCTGGCTCCTGGTATAAAAGCAGTTGACTTAATATACGTATATGGCGAACTTGGAGCCAGGCCACAAAGGGAAAAACGCTAGAGGAGAGGGATTCGAACCGGTGCTGTGGATTGAATTTCGGCGTAGCTCAGTGGTTAGAGCACTTGGTATGTAGAACCAAGGATCCGGGTTCGATCTAGTACGCCGGAGCTAATTTTTATCCCCTACTAATCATTGTTACAAGTTACCTGGTTGAGGTTTTTTCCGAGGTTTTTAACCTCAACCTATTAAGAGGAAATGCTGGGTAATTTTCGGCGCTGGACCATGGAGTCATTTCGCTGGCATTATCTCCTTCATATCATTCAAACGCTAGGTAATTACAGCAGTTGGTAAAGCGTCGTAAAATAAGCCACTAAAAATATCAGTGTATGTAATTTCTTTTTATAGAGTGTACATTATTAACAGCATCTTTTATTCAGTCGCATTAAAATACTCGTAAACTGCGTCATCCTGCACTTTCAGTAATCTTAAATGCAATGCTGCTTCGTTTGATGCAACTCAATTACATGTGATATTCTTCTCAATCTATTACAGCACCAAGTTTTTGATATCAGAAAGAGACTGGGGAATGAAAAGGAATGGAACATGGACTGGAATTATTGGTATCGTTATGAGAAAAGAGGTAGACATTGGAATGGCATCTCTTACAATCTCCACCAGTCGTTTAAAAGTCGTGGATTTCCTGCTACCCCTCCTGTCTGGAATGTGAGTAAAAGGAAAAGTGGAATATGTTGAACTGTCTACTTTTTTATTTTTTCAAGCACAGTGTTTACAGACCAATGTTGAAAACACCATCTTGTCGGAGAACGAAATTAATTCCTCTGTGAAGAAATCCGACCTAATAGGTTAACTAGTAGGATAATGTGGCATATTATGCTCGATTTTCACTAACGATAAAGACAGTTCATAATGCTGATATACAAAAAATAATATTTTTTTAAGCTCTTCGACTTAATTTTAATTAAATATTCGGTGAACATAACCAACAAGAAAAGCTTTTTTGGCGAAAAAATATATTGACACAAAAAAAAATAGGCCTATCTAGAATCTAGATGCATTTTACTTATTGTGAGAAAAAAAAGTAAAAGCCAATGCTCATTATTTTTCGCCTATTTACAGAGTTCTGAACATTTAAATTTCAATCCTTTCAATAAATTATCATCTATATATATATAATTTGAACTGGTAATGGAAATTAACGGGAAAATGGCTGTACGGATTTTAATAAATGATCCCTCATTTTGAAGCTTGGAACCCAAAGTTTTTCAGAAAAATAGCAGTTTTCAGTGAAATGTCAATTTTCCTACATTATTTTCCTATTTTCCAAAATCCATCTTTCGTCAGTTTTGAGAACTAATTGCATTTCAGAATAAAACAAAACGCACACTACAATAAACAATAGGGATTACATGAAGGCCATGACCTGCAGGATTGCTGCCATATTTAGAGTTAAAATTCAATTGGTTATTAAAACTTCAAGACTTGCTAAAAATAATTCACACGTCTGATTCTGTGGTGTGTAATTTTCTGAGTACAGCTGTGTATTAGATATTAAAATCTACAAACTTGAGGTGGTTTGATGACATTATTACCATTAGAAATGAAATTTTATTATAGTTAATGCCATGATGTGACTGTTTTTCATTAATTATACATATTAATGCTATATTGATGATATGAAAGTGAAATGTTTTGGGGTTATATACGTAGATATAGAGAATATCTTAAAATTAGATCTTCAATTCTATAATTTACTGAGTGGCGGCTATTATTTATATATAAAACTACAAAACTTACGTAGGATAATAATATTGTTATTAAAAATCAAATATTTTTGTAGTTATTAAGTGGGGTTGGGTCTTTTTCATATACTTAATGGCGGTGTGGTGTAGATATTTATATGCTTCATTCTCTTCAGTATTGGCTCGAGAGAGCTAAAAAATTACAATTTCTAAGGAAAGACCAAAATGTATTACTTACTGATAAAATAAGAAGCCTACAAAATTTTATAGTCTCCCGATCATTTCAGCAAGATCTATCACATATTCATACATATGAGGTCTCGCCATCCTCAACAAGATCTCTTAACAGGATGAAATGATTTTACCCTCTACATTTCAAGCTCCCCATATAGCAGCTATACAAGATGCTATGTCTATTGTTACAAAGCATAGCAAATCTGACTTTTTTAAATTTCACCTACAATCCACAATGACCTGAAATAGCTATTGTTTTACTCCCACATGAAAAACCCACTGATCGTACTGACATTGTTACTTGCGTTTTCGCGTTGAAACTCAAAAACTGAAGGTGGATAGGTTCAATAAAAAGTATTAACATAAAAAAAAACATTCATAGGGAGTATGTTTCATTCTTATGGAAGCAAATAAGTTTCAAAATGTCTGATATTCTTCATTGAAAAGAAATCGAAAAATTTTTATTTGAACGTCTAATGAACTAGTTGGAAGCATTTGCTGCACAAGCCACTAGTATTATTTACTTCCAAACTCATTTCAGTTTGAAAAATATATTTATTTTAAAAATAAGTCATGTCAAGCTCGGTCACTGGTGGCAGCTGCCACAGGTTTGCCACGAAGCCCGAGCCCGGGCCCAGGACATCTCGTGACTCGAGCTGCTAGCACAGTGCTTTGGCAGCAAAACAAGCTCACTAGAATGACTTTACTTCAGTTTGTACTTTTCCGAATGCTGTTCGTAGCCATTTCTCACCATTCATTAGTCACACAATTTAATAATCCAGCAATATTTGGTGGACCAATATTGTCTGGAGAAAGGTATTACTTACTGATAAAATAAGATGCCTCCCGATCACCTCAGCAAGATCTCTTAGCAGGAAAAAGTGATTCTGCCCTCTACATTTCACGAAACATGCAGCAGCTATATCTATTGTTCAAAGGCATGAGGACAAACCTGACATTTTCTTAACTCTCACCTACAATCCGCAAAGACCCGAAATAGCCACTGCTTTACTCTCAAATAAAAAACCCACTGATCGTCCTGACATTGTTACTTGCGTTTTCGCATTAAAACTCAAGAACTGAAGATGGATAGGTTCAAGAAAAAGTATTTGGTATAAAAAACATTCAGAAGGAGTATGTTTCATTATTATGGAAACAAATAACTTTCAAAATGTCTGGTATTCTTCATTGAAAATAAATCTGATAATTTTTATTTGGAATTCTAATGAACTTAGTTTGCACCATTTGCTGCACAAGCCACTAGTACAGACGTGGACAAATTATTAGACTAAATTACTGTATATGTGCAACAAAGCTGTATTTATCAGCAGAAATAATGAACGAAAATGTATTTTGCACAAAAATAATGAACAGAAAATTGAGTCTGGAGGTTACTAACATTTTGTGAACATTCCCTTATTCTTTATTAACATGTTGATTTTGTCAGGGATGCTGGAAACCAAAGTTTGACACTTTCTTTAAATATCAGCATCATTTAGCCAGATATCAGACAGTGCTTCAATGAGTCCATATTTTGTTGTAAGCCTCTTTTTGTTCACTTTCATCTTCAGTATAGATCACAGATTTTCAATTTCGTTCATGTCCGGTCTTCTTGCAGGCCATGGGAGAATATCTTCTGCAGTATATAATTAAAATACCGGTAGTACCAATACAGCCAGACAAAATATACGTAATCATTGGAAAAATATACCAGAAGATGTAAACAATCATATTTACAACAATAGAGACTCTGTGAATTATACCAATAGTTGATACGACGAATTATATTATGTTTCCAAGAAAAACGTTTAGTCTAATAATTTGTCCACGTCTGTATATATGCTCTTTCAGACGATATTAAACAGTCGCAAGTTTTATGCGTAAATGCGTCGCTGATAGAACTGCTGTCAAGGTAAACGTCAGCAGTGGCAATCAACATTTCTTATTATCAGATAGGTACCCTGAAAACAGGGTAGACTTCGCTGTGCTGGGACTCCTGGAAGTAGCCATCTTATATGCACTGAGAGTAAGCAAGTCGGTTGCTATGCTAACCATTCTTCTCTATCGCTTTCTACCCGTTGCTTATATACCCGCTCCCTTTTGCACTGCATTGCGAATTATCTATCTTCACTCAACTTCACTCTCGAATTTTTCTAATTTAACTTGTCGACTGCTGATTGTTTCTCAATTGAGACAGCCTGGTTGGTTACGAATTGTTTGACATCAGAACGAACATTCTATCGCTTCGCGTTCTCGAGTTACGCTGCCGCGCGACTCGCCAATTCGTGCAACTTCCCCCCTTCCGCGTATCGTTAGAAGACGTCAACCTCTCTAACTTAGAGCCACGTTGATCGCTTATTTATTAATGTCGGTGTAGTTTAGAAATTATAGGCGCGACAAAACTCACCTGGAAATGTTTCGGTCGACTTTCTGGAATGACATTCTGCTACTGGATCAAACTTATAAACGTATTCACATAAAAAATAACTATGGGGTGTCATTTACAAATATTCTCGACGACGTCAAAATTCGCAAAACAATAGCCGCAAGAATACACACGTACATTTTTCCCCCTTAAAAATGTTACTTTGTAAATGAAAGGCTTGACGTGTCCGAGATTTTTGTCCAAATCTTCCCATTCAATTTTAATTGCAAGTATGCGTTACGTCTTAAAGATCTTGTAGAATTGAAAATACCAAAGTTCTTACACATTTTTATGAAACTGTACAAGAAAATTAATCAGTGTGATTTTTTAAGATGTTAAGCAGTTCATGAACGACCACTAACTATAATCTCAAACGGTTTTTGCCTTTTCACAAGTCAAATGTGACGTAGCAATGTTAAATTGCAATACTTTTCTCGTACACATTTAAAAAAGAAAGTTCTCAGCAGAGTAACACAGACTTACATTGTATTAAATCGCAATGCATTACGAATAACAACGAAATTCAATATTATTACAGACTAGGCGCACTGTGTACGTTTTACACAGACAATACTGTAGTTTAATTCAATTGTCTCCACTTTTCACCTAACTTTTAACGTTTTACTTAAGTAGGCCTACCTGTATTAATGTCGTGATTCTGTGGTTCAGAGAATGTGTAACAATGAGTGCTATTTACGGAAGAACTCGAACCTTGAACTGTAGATGTCACGGCTGATCTTTCAAGAAGTAAAGAATTACATGGAACACCTATACCAACAGTAATATTTGGTGGAATTTGTTTACTCACTTTGCGTTGGTGGGACCACAATTGTTGATGCTGGTAATGGACTGTTTGAAGATGTCCAGAACACTGCCGAACATCCAGGACGACTGTGATTGATGTGTTGATCCAATTCAAAGACGCTACGCGATTCCTATTTCCATCATACGACCTAGAACAACGAGACGTTTCGTGATATTTACCAAAAACTTGTTCATTTATTCTTGTTGCTGTATGCATTTCCAGGATCGCTTCAGGGAGGACCTGAGATCTAATCTTAACAATAAGGTCAAAATTGAGTCTAGGGCATTTCGTAACCGGAAATTTCGTCACCGTTATAGTTTGTCACCTATTTTTCATTAGATTTTTGGTCATCAAATACATATTATCATCATGTTTTTTTATCACTGAGGAGAGTTTGTCACCGAATATATGTCGTCATATATATTTTGTCATCATTTTTTATACTGAGGGGATTTCGTCACCAAAATAATAATAATTGTATGTCGTTGTAAAACAGATGACGTAGCTTCAGCTTTCATTGCTTCCACACATTCCGCAGCTCCAATTCTATCCCAATTTGCTGAGTGGTTCGAATTCCTTGTAGATTATTTTATAATGGTTTTATTATCCGAGGAAGTAGTCATCAGTAAATTACAAATGTCGCGCTGATCACACCTCCATACAATCTCGGTCTTTGTAATTTTGTGCTTTGTATACATATGTCCATTAAGATTAATTTATCTCTTGCTCTATTACGTTTTACGAATCGAAATAATTCCGCCATACTTTAACTTGAAGATTTTTTAACCAATGAATCCTGTAACTTGAAAATTTCGAATAAAAAAATCGATATATCCTTGGAAACGAACTGAACAATTTTAACACAATGAATCCTGTAATTTGTAGATTTCGAAGCCAAAAAATGAATCTATCCTTGGAAACGAAATGAACAATATAAACACAATAAAGTATAAGGTTTTATATTACGCATCATTTTATATAAGTATCATCAAGGGAAGCGACACAGAGGGAAATTATGGTGGCGAATAGTGATGAGGAAATTAAACTGGTGACAAAATATGGTTGTGACAAAATATGATGGTGACAAAAGTGAATCGGTGACAAAATGTTGCAGTGGCAAAATTTAATGTGACGAAATCACCGGGTGACGAAAAATCGGTGACGAAAATTCCAGATCCCGTCAAAATTGAAATTCTAGTCGCAATCAAATACACCACGCACACATACATATGTACATAAATACATTCATGCATTGGTCTACATAAAAAACAAACACAGACATATAAATTCACAAAAAATCGATAGGTACATAGTTTTAATATGTTTCGTAGGTACCTTTACGTAGACCTACGTGTGGATGCGATCATCTGTTCGCAAGAAGAGCCAGAGGAAGGGCAAGACAAAGAGAATATGAGGAAGACAAGAGAACTAGGGGACAAGGATAAAAGGTGGTAAGAAGGCAAGCTAAGGGAAGACAACGAGAATAAGGAAAGAGAAGAACTAGGGGAAGATAAGAAGAATTAGAGGAAGACAAGAAGAACTAGGGGAACACATGGACATCATGGGGAAAACAAGAATAAGTGGAAGACTAGGGACGATAAGGAGAACAAGGGACAAAACGCAGGAGAAGAAAGAATATCATCACGCGAAGAATGAAGGAAAGACAAATAGAACAAGGAAAATACAAGGATAACAGAAGAATAAGGGGAATACAAGGAGAACAAGTGCACGACAAGAAGAGGAATATAAGGACAAGGGGGATAGAATGAAAATAAGTGGAATACAAGGAGAATAAGGGTATATAAGAACAAGGGAAAATAAGGAGAACAAGGGGAATACACAAAAACACGGGGAATACAAGAGGAATAAGGCGATTACAGGGAGAACAAGGGGAATAATAGAATAACAAGTGCACGACAAGGAGAAGGGGAGTAAAGGAGAACAAGAAGGCGACAAGAGAACACGGGGAATACAGAGAGAAACAAAGAGACTATGAGGAGATAAAGGTGATAAGGAGGAAAAGGGAAAGAAAAGGACGACACGGCGAATATAAGGGCAGGAAGGGGTTGCATTTTTATTTGACGATCAATTCTAAAGTTATCCTCCACATACCTAATGAGGAGAGAAGTTCTACGTCAAAAGGCACAAACTACTGCGAAAGTAATCACAATTTATTCAAGAGATTTCTATACGTGTATTCCAATTGTAATATAATGCAATTTTTTCTCATGGTTTGTTTCCTACTCACAATTACATAATAATTATATGTTTGTTTCATTCCACAGGGGAGAAATATACATCCGTGAGCCTGACGAATCAAAAATGTACTGGAACATATTTTTAGTACCCTTCAAGCAAGAATTATGGGGCGCTATAATGGTGACCCTATTGCTGCTATCATGCGGTCTGTGGTTCATCTATTTCATTGGACATCGTCATGGAGTGCCAGAATCTGAACCCTACGGATTGTTGAACTCCTTTCATTGTATCTTCAGTAGCCTCCTCGCACAAGGTGTGAATCAACATCATATCATGACTCATAATTAGCAAGGGAACGTCAATTCAACATTTATCTTCTCTTTGGACGCATATGCAATATGATATGATATATGATATTTTCTCCCGTAATTTATTTATTTGTTTATTTATTTAAATAGTATATACTAATAGTGCACTACAATGATACTATGAAAGTTATTCTATATTTTTAAGTATAATCTACATTGACAAATTCTCATTAATTTTCAAGCTGTTTGTTACGGAAAATTTGAATTGTAAAAGTTTCTGAATGAATACAAAACAAGTAGTAATCATTAATAGTGTTGCAAGTTTCATTTTAAATTACTTTTGCGTACAGTTAGGCCTATTCTGTATATAACATGCTCCTGAAGGCAAAACATGTCAATAATGTCTCGATGGAACGATTTTGACAATTATTTCCAAAATCTCCCTTATTTTCAGTTTTAAAACCTGGCAACCCTAGTAACATAAATTATTTCCAATAATGCAAAAACTAGAAAGTACCTGTTACAAAATTAAGACATTGCAGATCCGTATATAAGTGGGCCTACTGTTAGTAATTTCAACATGTTATTGACTTTTTATTGAAGGGCAGAATTCCACTCCAAGGTCCTGGTCATGCCGCACAGTGTATCTGGCGTCCTATCTTTTGGGAGTGGTGATACTTGGAGCATATTCTGGTGCTCTTACTTCATTTCTCACAGTCCACAGACCCAAGATTCCATTTAACTCTTTTCAAGAAATGTTAAGCGATGGAAGCTACCAGTTTCAGATGGCACCTTCAAGTGACTTGTTTGAATATTTTCGCGTGAGTATCACGAAAGAATGTGCCGTATGTTCTTAATACCAAATGAAATGCAGGCCTGTTAAACCATTCGATATTTGATTTGATGATGATACAATAAATGATCACAGCATAGATTCAAACTCTATACATGCTTGCTTACCGGTACTTACTTACCTATGGCTTTTAAGGAACCCGGAAGTTCATTGCCGCCCTCACATAAGCCCGCCATTGGTCCCTATCCTTTGCAAGATTAATCCAGTCTCTACAATCATATTCCACTTCCCTCAAATGCATTTGAATATTATCCTCCCATGGCAACACTGTTGCCAGACGCGTGCTTCAGCCTAAGGCCTAACTACCACGAGATACTAAAACTTTGTGTTGTATTAGCAAACTATATTGTAAAACTCTTCTGTATATATTTCAACTAGATGGTGACTATAATTTATTAAGACTTATAACACTATTATAATTTTTTTAACATGTTTCATATTCTAGCTGTGAAGCGATGTACGAATACCGTGGAATGTAATTAAATACAATACAATACATTAGGACAGTCAACCTCGTGAAAAAGATCTGATGCTGACATTGATTACGTAATCGTCTGCACTACTAAGGATAAGGAGTGTTTCTATAAGCTGGCTAATACTACTATATTTACTGCGATGTTGCAATTTTTTCTAGAAAGAGAGTCGATTTCCCACTAAATCAAAATAAATAACGCAAAATGGCGATGTAAAATTCTGTTCCTTTTGTCTTGAGAACTTGACCCGTGAAGTTACTGTCATTTAACACCTTCCACCCTGTAGAAATGAAACATATTTTTTCAAAGAAACCAGCGACAAAATTCCAGCACACCAGCGATGCTGATATAACCTCTACAGTTGCGAGCGTCGTTAAATAAACTATTTTTCTTCAAAGAAACCATGGTCTATCTTACACCATAATCCCACTCTCATACCAAAACTTCGAAATATTTTGCAGTCCTAGACATAATTGCTTCGCAACTCACAAATCTATATAAAAACGAAATTTTAAAATCACCACAATGCACTCTTTGTAATAAAAACTCACTCATTTATAGAACATATTTGTAGCACTGTAGAGCATTTGACAACACATGAATGATAAATTAGTTATGTTAGAAGACAAGAATGCAAGTGGAAGTTCTAGAAGACTGTAACAATTAGAAACAACAAAAATAATAAACAGATTTAAAAATATGCCATGTGACTGTACTATATACATAAACACATACATACATAAGTATACTGTTCATGTGCAGGTCTTTCACTGGAAACCCTTCATTATTCAATCTTTCCTATTTTCTGCCTATTTCCTCTTAGTGTCCGCATATGATCCACATATCTTAATGTCGTCTATCATCTGATATCTTCTTCTGCTCCGAATTCTTCTCCCGTTCACCATTCCTTCCAGTACATCCTTCAGTAGGCAGTTTCTCCTCAGCCAATGACCCAACCAATTCCTTTCTCTTTTTTTCTGATCAGTTTCAATGTGCCTATATGTTGGTTTTTAATGTATACTTTGAAATAATTTCAGGATTCGTCCAATACTACATTTAAGGAAATATATGGCAAATATCTTGCATCGTCTGAAAATGCCATGCCATATCCTAAAGAAGGTATACGACGGATATGCTCCCGACGCAATTATGCCTACATGGTATCTTCCGTTGTGACTCAAGCAACAGACAGTGACATCAACTACGGCTGCAAAATCATGCGTGTACCAGTTGATTCTTATAGAGAACTGTATTCCATTGTCATTACGAAGGATAGCCCATATACATCACTCATTAATTACAAGTTAGTAGCAATCTTCTGATTATATTTTATTGTTCTGGTACTTCTGAAGTTGAGCATTTCATCATCATGTGGATATAGGAAGGAACAGCAGTTAAAATGACGGTACAAGAATAACAATTTCCTTGTCATATTCGTTACATGAGAAGGTCACTGTGGTAAAACAAAGTACATACAAAATGATTTTTACAGAGTGAATCGTGAGTAATGTCATTAATTTCAGGGAGTAATTCTTTTGACATATTTCAAACAAAAAAGTTTCATATAATTTTACTCGTTTTTGCTTCCTTTTCGAGACAAAAACTATTTTATGTGAAACATTTCATAGAGTGTTTTGGGAAGTCCCTGATTTAATTCACATATGCTCAGTCAATTTAAGAGTTTTTAGTTTTGTCCTTTAAATGTGCATAAATTTGATCCGAACAATGTAACTTTTCGTTCTGCAAAGGAATTTCAAAATGTTACATTTGTTCGATATTTCGGTACCTCTGATTGAGATTCTGGCTGATATGTACATCTATTCAGTAGCGGCTGGCGGTCAAAATAATGAGTGTGCTATAATCTCTATATCGGCCTACACTTATGTATTTATCTTAATTTGGAGTCTCGCCTAGTGATGAAATATGAAGTCCATACGACGTTCTTTCGTACTGCAAAACTTGTCATTTGATGTTAAACCCCTCCATCTTGGACATCATACACTTCTATTGACAGTATTGCAAGAGCAGAGAAACGATCCTGGGACATAGTGTTCCTTAAAAACGTTTTTATGCGTTTCAAGCAAGAAAAATTTATTTCTGGCTCAGCAGTAGTCATTGGTGTTGTAACCAAAATATTTAACAACTTCGATACTTCACAGAATGGATCCTGTAAATTGTTGTTCGGAAGTCAGGTCTTCCGTATAGAAATCCAACTTGTATCTGGAACACTCTTTTGTTCAGTATAGTATAGCTGTTGACAACAACTTTAACTGGTAGATGGCAGCAGCAGTCGGACACTTGAATTACCAAATACATTGTACATTAGAGTTGGGTCGATTCGTGAACGAATCGTTCATTCGAACGACTAATAATAAAGAATCGTAAGAATCGATTCGTGGTATCAACGAATCGTCGTTCAAAAGAATCGTAACGAATCGTCGTTCAAACGAATCGTAACGAATCGTCATTCAAAAGAATATGAAGGAATCGGCATGGTATCGTAACCCACGATTCTATTCGTTGTTTGATGTAACCTGTCAACGGACATTTCCGAACCGTGTGTCGAATGCTCCCGAGCGAGAGTGAAATCAAAATATGTACTGCATTTGTTAAGTATGGAAAATAATGAACACAAACCTGAAATTTGCATAGTTAAATAGAGATGTAATGCAAAAAATGTACTTCATAATAAGGTTCAGTTGATAAATTATAATTTAGAGACATTATCTTAGGTAATTTTGTAGACTAATGGAGTTCATACTGAATGGTTCCAGCCAATGAGAAAGAGACAATCCAATGTCTCGCCTCTTATGCCATCTATGAGAGAGATGTAGAACGTTTTTGTTCTACGCGTGGTTTGCAAAGGAAAGTGTCTTGCGACGATTCAAAAGAATAGTTGGAATCGCAGACTGGGAAGAATCGTGAACTCGCTGACGATTCAAAAGAATAGTTGGAATCGCAGACTGAGAAGAATCGTGAACGAATCGTTAGAATCGATTCGTAATGTGTGATTGAATCGTTGGAATCGACTTCTGAAAAAGAATCGTGTTGCCCAACTCTATTGTACATAGTTCCGAATTCTTCCACAAACAAGCTTTCTTTCGTTACGCTTTACTTTTGCAATCTCCAAGCTGTGTTGTGCTGAAGCTGACTACAGCACTTTCCCGCGTAAAAATAGCCAATCAGAGCAGTGATTTCAGCTTCGCACATGCGCATAACTGTCTACATTTTTCATGTGGAGCTTTGAGTAGCACAACGAACCCCCTGAGGCACCAAAGAGCGGAGAGCGAAGACTAAACAGAAACACTTTATAACGCGTCATGAACATAACCACGGGAAATTGTCAAATGACAGATCAGATACTATGGTGGTATTACAAATACATTATTTGAGCCAAAATTATCATTGTGCTGTAGCACTGTAGCACATAAGGACGGGCCGCCCCTGCATCTATTATCAGTATATCTCACTTGACAATATGTGTATCTATACATCTTAAGTCTGGTTAGTGTAATATGTTATTCAATCAATCAATCAAACAAACTCCTGTATCTTCTCATGAGGAGCATAGGGCATTCACAAAGTGCCTCCAGTATGTTATTAGTCAGCAATATATGCAATAGAGGGCGAAAGGAACTGGCCACCCTTCCCCATTATATCCTGGATTAGTTACCTCTTGAGGGATGCCTTATAGATATCACTTATGGTGTTCAAATCTATCTTAGGACAGTTGACTAAACAACATTTGTTCGGATCAAATTCCTGCACATTTGAAGGACAAAACCAAAATTCTTTCAATCATTTATTATCATAATATACTGTTCTCTTAAATTGACTCGACATATTGGGAATTAAATTGATCACTTTTCCAAAACACGCCATGAAATATTTTATATAAAACAATTTTTATCTCGGAAAAGAAGCAAAGATGAGAAAAAGTGTACCAATATTAAACTTTTTTGTTTGAAATATCTCTAAGAATAACCCCCCGAAATTAATGATATTACATACAGTCAAGAGGGCTGTAATAGGAGAGAGGGATTCAATCCAATCTTTCTCCTGTTAATTGCTTTTAATTCTAAGCAGCCTCCACTGAGAGCACTAATATAGTTTCTTACCAACATTCCGCCACTGAATTTAAATTCCTGGAAGAAGAGAATTAACATGAATGCTCTTGATTTAAGTTGTTAATTCTATAAATACATTTTAAGAAAGACATTTTGAATTTTTAAATTTAGTTACACAATTCTTCTTTATGCCTGTTAAACTGCAATGGCTGCACGTATTAAATGCGAGTATCTCGATTGCAGAAATAGAAGGAGTAGTCACTCCACAAAATGTTTCTTCTAAATACCGGAAGATAGTGAAGGGTGGTTTTTATTTACAATATATTACATTGTTACCACATAAAGCTAATTTGATATACTGGTAGATTTTCCTAATGAAGATCTTTGCATATTTATGTACAAAATAAAATATTGTTACTAAATGAATATGATGCATTCTAACACAACAGATTTGGTTGGATGTCTAAATCATTTCAATTTTCACAGTTCATTTCCTACCTCTACTTTCTGGGATATTGAGTTCTGAAAACGCTCAAGGTTAATTTTTCCAAAAAAAAAAAAAAATTATAATAGGGATGGTTACATTTCAAACATTGATGTAAATATGAATATAACGGGGAGATGCACAGAAGTTTTGAAATTCCTCCTATTTTTTTGTGCAGGGAAGTCGTTTGAAATTCTCGCCATTTTTGTGCATGTGGCACTTCGCTCGTGGTTGCGAGATGCTTCTTGACAGATTACACTTAAACTGGCTTATGAGCCCCTCTCTCCTATTATAGCCCTCTTGCATACAGTTCATCCTGTATACGCTGTCTCTATGAGAGAGAGCTTATTCTTTCTCATGTCACTTGTCATAATATCATACGTAATTTAATTTCACACATCGTGTTATAGTAGTAGTAAGAATATCTATTGCCCAGGCATTTGGAAGTTCTCCATTCGTCTTCTAGCTTTCCAGTATAATTTAGAGTCCGAATCCAGAAAATTTGATGCCAAAGCTGGACATTTTAGTAGATGTTCTTGATTCATCAAAGATAATTCCAATTTTAAACAGGTGTGCTGCTAAACAGTCATGGCCAATTAGCATTCGAAATTTTGCTTCTGTATCATGTTGAGGAGAATCAGGTATATGTTCTTTTTCAGTAACCAATACTGACCAAGATTTATTGTTACTATTTTCTGAAAATTTCTTTACAATTTTGATTTGAAACTGTGTTTGTATGAACAATTTGGCACTGTGATAAGATATCTTTTTCAAGGGTACTTGTAATATTTTAATTTCTTTCTTTGCCAAACAATCTGCAATCTCATTGCCCATAATACCACAATGGGCAGGGATCCATTGCAGATACAGGTTTTTATTTAGTTTCGCCAGTATGTGTACGGATGATTGAATTTCTGCGATTTTGGAATTTGTAGGAATATTGATTGAAGCTACGGCTTGGATTGCAGAAATTGAGTCACTAAATATAACAGCATATTTTAACATATTAATTTGATAAAAAAAAGTTGTGTTAATGCCCTGTTGATTGCTGCAATTTCTCCATTAAAGTAAGTACAAGGACTCCCTGTAGACAAATAAAAACTGAATAATTTGGAATATATGCCAGCCCCAGCTGATTCATCATTTTGATATTTGGAGCCATATTATCATATTATATTCAGTGGTAGTTTGTGAGGAGAGTTTTTTATGAAAACAGTAGGACCTAAATAAAAAAATGTTGGAATTTCAGAAAAGAAAATCATGCACAGAGCACTTTCTTTTTCTAGTTCAGAGTTACTTCTAAACCAATCTCATGGTCTAATTGTCAGAGCTTTTGGCTACAGTTCATGAGGTAGCCGGTTCCATTCCCAGTCAGAGCACAGAAATTTTTCCTCTGTTCTTCCATGGTCAGGAATTCAGGTTAAGTTCAAATTTAAGACATCACCTCACACCACATAATCATACGTAGTCATCCTGTCACATTATCAGAGTAATGTAACTCCGCCACAGACCTATCAGAAATGAGTTACACATGTCACTGCGAGGAACTAATGAGTCTTGTGTTATAATTATCATAATCTCAGGCTCTGACCTATGCCAGTATATACTGTATGTGAAACATAAGAGAAATTTTTGCAGTAGTGCCACTTTGCAGTAAGGAAATAAAACAGGTGTTGTCTCTCGCATAATCTGTGTTATAAATTAAGACAGATTCTATCTTGTATTACAGTCTGAGAGAGATGCGATCTTCAGGATTATTACTACGGCTACGTAAACTCTGCTGGCCCAGAAACGAGGATCAGAAGATTTCAGTTGACATTTCTCTTGAAGAAATGCTTCCAGTTTTTGCCATCCTTATTTTAGGAGTTTTGATTGCTATAATACTACTGGCAGTGGAACATGGAATGAGTGTTATGCTGTGCCAAAGATATCTACAATATACACAGTCAGACTTCTAGAAGTAGGCGTCATCGATTGTGGATTACTAAAGACTAGAATAAGTCGTCATTCTGTAACTTTATTGTTGAAAAATAGCATGATGGCTATTTCCTGAAATCACTGACAAGCTGACAGGAGGATGCTCCAGTGCAATTTTCTTCATTGTTAAAACAATGTTTTCTGGAAGACACTAATTCCTGATTTTCTGCATGACTATGCTCAGTAGTTTCCACAATCCTGGGGAGATCTCCTTTCAGATACAGATCTGCCTTGATAGGTTTTGCTTTCAATGCCGCACCAGTACATTCGACAAATTGCGAGCTGTGCATTATTATTATTAGTGTATAATTAGGCCTAGCGTGCATGGACGGATTTTCATCCGCTTATCCGCCACGGTTAGAAAATCGCTTTGATAGAACACATTGCTTGAAATTGATGTGAACTCACGAGCGGATATTTTACAGCAGCGGTTTTAAAAACGCAACATGCTCTATTTTCCGAGCAGAGCGCCAACCGTGCAATATTATGAAACACGTGTCAGAATATGTTAGTGTGCACACGAGCTGCAAAACAACCGCTTAATAATGCAGTTGTGATATATTATCCCAACTCAATGGAAAGTCTTCGACAAGTAAGGAAATAAAGAGGCAAATGAAATTAGGAAGCCTAATTTCAAAGAATCCCACCTACAAATTCTGAAGGATAGTAGTACAGAAGAAATTGATAAATATAAATATTTCTTGCTCTCATTATTGCCGACTTTTCGAAAACTTTCACGACAACAAATATTGACAGTAAAAGTGGAATTTTTCAAGTATTACAAAAATTCATTTTTCAACGAAATAGCTAATCCAGGTCACCCAGTCATACAGGATATCAAAACACATTTATGCATATCAATTCTAACTTCCCCTATCCTTCAAATATGTTTAGTTCATCTGGAATGCCACCACATAATCAGTCTACACATTTGATTCAGCCTGGGCAGATGGTTCCACTTCAACAGATTCAGACTCCTTACACAGAATAGACTTTATCTACAGCAATTAATTTTTCAACATATGTACCCAATTCTGAACAAACGCCGTCCTATAGTAGGCTACAACCAATTGTGTGACAGTACAGTGCTCTCATCAAGTTAATCTGACTTATTCGAACTGCATTAACATAAACATATTAAATAACTTGCTTTATATACTCGTATGTAATGCCGTATGTAAATTGTAACGATTGAAACCAAATATAAATATTGTTAAACTTATGGTGACTGCTAGTCTTTCTTCTGGTGCTACTGCCTTTCTCATAATTGTTTGTATCCTGGTAAGCTATGTGTGGCTGTACGAAGTTTAATAATGCGTTGAATGAATTTTTACTCATTCTAAAATATCCAGAAAGTTTTTTAGGATATGATACGGAAATAAAACTTGGAGCTCCCTTATTGTGTAAGTTTCGCTTACAATACACTGTGCATGCTGTATGGACCCACATTCTCTTTCTTCACTGTTTTCGAAGACGTAATATAAATATTACAGATTTTCCACAAAATTCATGTTTTCTTCTTGAGTGTTATCAGTTAGAGCTACAGTAGACTGAGAGAACAGCGGTTTTTTCACCGTTCATGCGCCCACTCAAATCAAAAGGGCTGTTTTCTTACCACTGTGGCTAAATATCCGCACAGACAGAAATCCGTTCGTGCGTGCTAGGCCATGTTCTTTCATGTCCCTCCAGTCAAAATACTAACAACAATACGGCCTACCCGAGAGTTCTGCAGAATTTTGGATGCCAGTGTCGAAATATAATTTTAATATTTTATTGCTATTAGGTTTTAACTGGGTTTGAAACGGAATTGTACTGGTTTTATCCATATTTAGTTTAAGTCCATTACTAGTGAACCATTTTTTTGGCTTATTGTTAGTCTTCGAAATATGCCTACTTTTTATAAGCTACAGCACATCGTCTTCTTCTATAAGCAGTAAGGAAGGACACAAGAAGTGTCTTGAACACAAACATTGTGTCTTGCAGATTTCCTTTGAAAAAAAAAAAGGAAGTGGTGAAACAGTGAGTAAAATAACAAATTACATTGTTTATTGCATTTATTTACTGTGTGTCCATATTGTTTTACTTTAATCTAAAACTCTTCACTCTTCCTGTATGTCATATAAAAACAGTTGAAAAAAAAATTCAGCTTATGTGGGTCAAAGTTACCCAGTCTGACTGCACATATTTTCCAACCGAAGCAGTACAGTGATAAAAATTAGCCAAAAACATACATTTTACCATCCTTTAATAGTACATTATGCAACGAGCCTATAATGGTAGTAATTAAGACGCAAGTATGATTGTTTATGAAACAAGCGCAAGCGAGTTTCATAATTTTCATACGAGCGTCTTAATTACCATTATAGGCAAGTTTCATACGACTTTTTATGCTCGACCATATTTCTAACTTGAAATTATTTAAAATTAGGTCTTCTTATGGTTATGTGCGAACTGACCTGAATTGTGAGATGTGCGCACACGCGAAAGTATTGATTTTTTCCGAGGCCGAATGTCATTGACCTTGGCAGAGAATAAGATGAAGATTACTCTGATATAACCTGGAAATTGATTTAGAATTGAAGAACGAGATGACAAATTGAATTTATTTGAATATTATTTACAATTAACGCTACTTATTATAGTAACAGAACATAACCTTCTGCGACAGTATTGGATTTCCAGCCTCCGTGACTTTTCGCTAATTGTCTTTCGATTGCATATCCAAGAATAATCGATATAACGGTACAACGCTGACTTGTCATTGGCTGAACACCTGAACTTTAATGAGTAGGTGTACTTTAATGACATGCATTAAAGGACTGCTACCAGGTGTATAATTACTACATTTCGGAATGGTCGACCATAAAATCCATTTCAGCTTTACTTTTCCCCGCAGAAAGCTGTGGTAAGGATTTCACCATCCTTTAAAATAGCCCTGTAAAAACACGTATACTCTGTCCTCAACCAACGTAGTAACTGTAAGATCGCAGAGGATGGCACTGTTCATTGCCTGACTTCATGTCGTAAAATACTCAGAAACAGAACTGGATACAACACATAGGGAGAATGGACAGGGACAGAATTCCAGTTAATTCCCAAATACTGACCACAGAGAAGAAATCAAGCACGTCCTTTGAAGAGACCCAATTTCTTCACGTGAAGAAAACGCATAATGAAGGGATATTTACTGCCAACACTAACTACAGCTAATGAATGACAGCATAAGATCCTAAAATGTAATGTGTTATTTCTCTTAGAACTTTTTCCGACAGCAGCTTCCTAATTCCCATTATTTTACGACAAGGTTATCAAAAATGTAATTGGAATCAACGACTCTTGCAAACAGTTCATTAATTATTGTGTCTGCATTCATTCATCCGTCTGTTTAGGCCTAAGTAAAATGCAGTTTTTTTTTAATTAGTTATTTTACGACATTCTTTCAACAGCTATGGTTATATACAGAGCTTTCGCCTAAGGGTGAGGCCAGGAAAGCGGCATGTACTGATACACCGCTTTGTGCACGCAGTTGTTGAGACACGCTCGACAATCAAGGACATCAAGGTCGACAAGTTATCAGTTGTGAGCCAGATGTTGCAGTATTTAACACGTACAGTGCAGTTTCTTGACACAGTTGCTTAAATATTCAGCGTGTGTGTAAAATTTGTTAACAATGCAAAACGCAAAATTCACGCTTGAACAGAGAGTTTTTTTTTATGTATGATGCATATGTGAAAAAAAGAGTCATGTAGAGAGGTGCGTAGGCAATTTGAAGTGAAATATTCGGGTGCTCCAATTCAGGGTACAGAAACTGTTAGACGTCCTGTTAACAAATTAAGCACAACAGGGTCGATAAATGCTACAATTCCTAAGCGAAAACAAAGAGTATTGACAGAAGAAAAAATTGATGAAACCAGTGCATCATTTACACATTCTCCTAATAAATCTCTAAGAAGTGTTTCACAGGAAGTTAGTGTTTCAAAAACATCAGTCTTTACTGCTGCTAAACTTTTAAAATTAAAACTCTACAGAGCGAAAACAAAGAGTATTGACGGAAGAAAAAATTGATGAAACCAGTGCATCATTTACACATTCTCCTAATAAATCTCTAAGAAGTGTTTCACAGGAAGTTAGTGTTTCAAAAACATCAGTCTTTACTGCTGCTAAACTTTTAAAATTAAAACTCTACAGAGTATAGTATAGAAAGAGGAAGCTTACAGATAGACAATTGCCGCAAGCAACACCACAGGCAGGCCGCTTTCCTGGCCCCACCCGTAGGCGAACGCTCCGTAGCATCTGAATGAGATGGTGATAATGGAAGCAAAATGAGTCGAAGGTCGAACACCAAAAGTCACCCAGAATTTCGCTGTTGTTCCTGCAATAACTCCTATGTGCAAAATATAAAATTTTTCAGTAGGAAGAAAAAACACATTTACTCATCCTATGGCAGCCGTACATAGGAGATTGTGAATTCTTACATCTTCGAAAGAAAGAAATGTAATTACATATAGGAGATTTTATTTGCTGTATCAGTATTTAAGTTATTTAATACAGCAAAAATCTGAATATCGATAAATATGTCACATAGGAGTTATTGCAGGAACGACGATGATTTGCTCTTATTGGGTTGAAATAAAACCCCGGCAAAAGCCTCAACCAGGTAACTTTTCCCAACCAGGATTTGAAACCAGGCCAGCTACTTTCATTGTCAGACATGTTAACCATTGCTCCACAGCAGTGGACCCCTCTCATTATTCATCTCGTGTGTTTTTATTAGTAATTTACTAGTTATAAAGTTATTTGCAATTATCTTTATTTACTGTTATACTTGTGATTATGTAAAGATATAGATTTTCTAGAATTTGAATTAACAAAGATGTTAAAATTCGTACTTATTACTGAATAGGATGTCTGTAAATAAAGTGAGAAGAAAAAGATTATTGTATCTGTAATCGAGGGTGCGACAATCTGTAGTAGAAAAAGAAAGAAAAATAAAGAGTGACAGACCCTTCCCTGAAAGTATTATTGTCACCTACGTATGGAACTGGGTGAAATGATAAAAAAAAGAACATTAAAAACCTATCACATTTCAAATGCAATGCTTAGAATAGTTTGGTGTAATTACAATAATTATCCCAGTGAAAGTGTTAGAAAAGGATTTCAGTGAACAAAAACATGAATAATGTTACTTACTTACAAATGGCCTTTAAGGAACCCGCAGGTTCATTGCCGCCCTCATATAAGCTCCCCATCGGTCCCTATACTGTGCAAGATTAATCCAGTTCTCTATCATCAGTCCCACCTGCCTCAAATACATCTACGTCTCGGTCTCCTCAAAGGTCTTTTTCCCTCCGGCGTCCCAACTAACACTCTATATGCATGCTACATGCCCTGCCCATCTCAAACGTCTGGATTTAGTGTTCCTAATTATGTCAGGTGAAGAATACAATGCATGCAGTTCTGCATTGTGTAACTTTCTCCATTCTCCTGTAACTTCATCCCTTTTAGCTCCAAATATTTTCCTAAGAACCTTATTCTCAAACAACCTTAATCTCTGATCATCTCTCAAAGTGAGAGTCCAATTTTCACAACCATACAGAACCGGTAATATAACTGTTTTATAAATTCTAACTTTCAGATTTTTTGACAGCAGACTGGATGACAAAAGCTTCTCAACCGAATAATAACACACATTTCCCATATTTATTCTGGATTTCATTTCCTCCCGAGTGTCATTTATATTTGTTACTGTTGCTCCAAGATATTTGAATTTTTCCACCTCTTCGAAGGATAAATCTCCAATTTTTATATAATAATATTAACTTGAGCTAACCGTCTATACTTATCTAGTTTATATTTGGATTAAACATTAACGTTTTCGGCACTTATGTCCCATTTTCAAATGTATGGAATTGCCTTATTACATGATCAAATAGATACACCTTATGTGTGTGAAATATATGGTATGTACCCTTGATGATCTACCATTGTTTACAAAATATATAAATTAAAATTAAAAGCACTTACTAATAATTAAAATCTATACTAATTTACATCCACAATAAAAGGCCCTTGTTTTATGTAACATTATGGTTATCTTGAAGTTGTTATCACATGTAGATGTAAATTAGTATAGATTTTAATTATTAGCAAGTGTTTTTAATTTTAATTTATATATTTTGTAAACAATGGTAGATCATCAAGGGTACATACCATATATTTCACACACATAAGGTGTATCTATTTGATCATGTAACAAGGCAATTCCACACATTTGAAAATGGCACATAAGTGCCGAAAACGTTTATGTTTAATCCAAATATAAACTAGATAAGTATAGACGGTTAGCCCAAGTTAATATTATTATATTACAACTTGCTTATAGGAGAATCACACAAAATGAAAATACTAAAATCCAATTTTTATGTTTCCATTTCGTACAATATTCTGGTCGCCCAAACCCCAAGCTGGAGGACCACCCCTTATCGGCTGTCCACGACTGCTTATTCAATATATTCGCAGCTACCCTCCATATCTGGAGGCCGTCTCCTCTATCTATATTCAGATAAGTGTAATTAAATAAGATATAACTTAATAGACCTATTTGGTATGAAACATGCAAATGGCTAATAGACAGAACGTACGTGACAAGGTTAGTGGGTTAGTTGAGGGCATTATTTAAGTGATATGACATCATACCTTTCCATCGTATCTTTAAAGTTACTTAGATATTTATTAAAATGAGCAAGAGAGGAAATAGCATGGCGGCGACTTAGGGGTAACCATTTTAAGTAGGGTAGGTCTATAAATTTCAAAATGGCATTCTGTTTTCGGAATTCGTACTACAAACAAAATACAGTTTTAAGGTATGTCTCGTGAATCGTAATGTGCTTGATAAGTCTCATCAAAAGGCTGTGCATTGATATGAATAACTTAGAACAAAAGTCATTAGTAGACTTCGTTGAATTGCCACACGCAGTATGCAATCAGGTTGCCGATGTACGGCAGTATAGAGGTGGTGAGCGACCGCCCGGTCTCGTAGTATAAGCAGTTCATGTTAAGAGTTGTGACCGGTCCAAATAGATAGAGCACCTACAGCTAATGTGTACCTAAGTAAGTACTTGTTTTTGCATTACTGTCAAACGATGAAAGATTAATGGAACGGAGAAAAATTCTCTCCGGCGCCGGGATTTGAACCCGGGTTTTCAGCTCTACGTGCTGATGCTTTATCCACTAAGCCACACCGGATACAACCCCGACGCCGGTTAGAATCGTATATATATATATATATATATATATATATATATATATATATATTACTGTCAAAGCTTAACATTTGTTCAGTGCAGACAAGAATTCAATCAAACATACTACAATGAGTGTGTTGCTGTTCCAAATAACTGCCCCTGGAATACTCTTACCCCCGCAGCCAGTCTTGACCCGTCGGGGAACGTGGTTGGATGCTGTTAATTATTATGCAGAACATTATGGCAAAATAATGGAGGTAATTGATGCATCGGGTAGCACAGGCAGTTTCGCTGTTGCAGCTGTAAAATCATTGCCTTCTGAATACCTATTGGAATATATTCTGTTCATTGATTCTAATTTTAAAGTCGTGTCGAAAAGCATCATCCTGTTAGAATCGTCTAAACTACAACTCTCAGAAGCCCTTAATATAGTGGATAAAGTATCACAAACCGTTATACAAAATAACAATCACTAATTTCAGAAAAAATGAAATGTAAATTGAGAAACGTTATTGGTAAAAATTCTGCCTATTCACAACTTCGTACTGTAAATTATGTACCATCAGGTCACGACAAGACGTCTGAAGTTGGTGTACTAAAAAGTAGCGACTTCCCGTTCTTCAAATATGCACCTCCTACATTATGTGATGTTGAACGTACATTTTCCCAAATTAAAAACTGTTTAAGTGACCATCGGACGAGGTTACTTTGCAGTCACTCAAAATGTACGTAACTTTTCACTGCAATGCACACATTCAAGGATGATGTGAGTATCTTATATTAAATTTTGAGTTAATATATCTCACTATAAAATAATTGTGTATTTACATGTTTAGACATTTCCTACTTCAATGATCATTCATTATATTTCTTGAATGCATGGTACAGGTTTTATTGTAACCGCAGTATAGTGCTCAGTGTTTACATCAGAGGCATACTCCATCCTTTGCATACCCGCTCCTCATACAGTCTATACCGCGTGCGCAGTAAACCTTGCGATTCTCGTGGCAATTCCACGAAGTCTAGTCATTACATAATTCACAATAGTCGTTTGTAGACATTTAATTTAAATTAGATCTTTCAGTTTATGGTTACAATAAATGTTAATAATGCTGAGTTTCAATACTGGCAAAAGAATCAGGTGATCAACTGGATAATGGAAAAGAATCTGAACTAGAATAGGTGAAATAACTTGGAGACACTGGCATATCAACATCATGTCTTTTAACGTGTCGTATAAAACCACGTTTATCGATGAACGATTTCTCACATATCTCGCATTTGAAAGGCTTCTCATTCGTGTGAGTGAAAGTGTGTCTCCTTAGACTACCTTTCATATTGAATCTCAACCCACATTTATCACATTCAAATGGTTTTTCACCAGTATGGCCACGACAGTGTCCTTCAAAACTCCACCTCTCGTTAAATCCCTTTCCGCAGACGTCACATTTGAAAATTCTCTCATCCTTGCTTGAACAAGCGTGTTTTTTAAGATAAACTTTATCACTGAACGATTTGCCGCACTGTTCACAAGTGTACGTCATATCACTGTGGAGATTGATATGCCTCGCAAGAGCATTTTGCTGACTGAAACTCTTGTTACAAATACCGCACTTAAAACTGCTATCTGCAGTGTGTTTACGTGCATGTCTTTTAAGAGAACCTTTAGTACTAAAATTCTTTGTACAGACATCACAGCTAAACACCTCACCACCACCGGTGTGGATTCGAGAATGCCCCTTCAGTGCACCTTTCTGATTAAAAGTCTTTCCACATATTTCACACTTGAACGGTTTTTCCCCAGTGTGGATAAGGAAGTGTCTTCTTAACTTATTCGCATATTTGAACACTTTGCCACACACGTCACATCGCGTACTAGCTTCATTACGGTGAATGCGAATATGCAATTTCAAATCAGAATCGTCAAAGAAATCTTCTCCACAAAGTTTACACTGCACTGAATTCTTTGAAAAATTGCCATCTTTAGCAGAATGGGTTGTATCCGTACTCTCTTCACCACTGTCGCTTTCATGCTTGTAGTTTGAATGTTCCTTCCTGTTCCCAGTCTTTGTGTCGTCATAGTCGTAATCGTGTAGATTCTGTGTGTCACTATAAAAAGAAACACCACTAACTATAATGGAAAACTAAGGTAAGAAATGCTTTTGAAATATTTAACAAAGAGAGTCATTCAGTCAATAATAAAGAAAGTTCTTTTCTTGTTTCAGTTGACCAAAGACAGGTTGGAACCACATAAGTGAGACCAAAAAGGCATCGCTCATCAGGCAACTAAAGAAGAAGATAATGATATATATTATTTTAATGTACCGAAGTACATATGATACTTCCATGCAAATATTCTGCGTCATCATATGATGAAAGAGTAATGCAACAGAGAAAAATTCTCTCCGGCACCGGGATTTGAACCCGGGTTTTCAGCTCTACGTGCTGATGCTTTATCCACTAAGCCACACCAGATACCCATCCCGGTGTCGGACAGAATCGTCTCAGTTTAAGTTCCAATTCTTGGGTTTCCTCTAGTGGCTGCCCTCTGCATTATGTCATAGATGTCTATGAACGCAGGACTGAAGCCCACATATGTGCTGAGGTGCACTCATTATGAGTGACTAGTTGGCCGGGATCCGACGGAATAAGTGCCGTCTTAAATCACGAAGTGATTTACGCATATCATATATATTATTTTAATGTACCGAAGTACATATGATATTTCTATGGAGATATTCTGCGTCATCATACGATGAAAGAGTAATGGAACAGAGAAAAATTCTCTCCGGCACCGGGATTTGAACCCATGTTTTCAGCTCTACGTGCTGATGCTTTATCCACTAAGTCACACCGGATACCCATCCCAGTGCCGGACAGAATCGTCTCAGTTTACTCTTTCATCGTAAGAAGATAATGAGGTAGGGTGTCTAGTTCCTTTCCCCCTCCATTGCATACATCACTGACTAATAACACATTTCAATAATCAGACTTAAGATGTATACAAACAATTGTTCTTCCTCTGACATATCATTTGAGAAGTACTGCCTGATAATAGATGTATCAGCCACAGAGGATGTTGTTTGTTGTTTAGTCAACTATCTGGGGACAAGTTTGAACCTCATAAGTGAAACTAATAAGGCATCACTCATGAGGCAACTAAGCCAGGAGATAACGGGTTAGTGGGGGGGGGCAGTTCCTTTTTTCCCTCCATTGCATACATTACTGACTAGTAACATAATCGGAATTCAGATGTATACAAACAATTGTTGTTCCCAGAGGTGAATGCTAGTCACGAAAGTTAGGCTTGCTCTTTTATTCATAAGGGAAGATGGGAGGATATAATAATTGATAATTAGTAAAAATAATCAGATCCACATAAATAATTTATTTTATAATTATGAAATCATTATGAGTCATGGATCATATTCGCTTATCAGATGTAGAAGTTCAATATAATATAACAAACATGGCCAACAAAACAGTTTATTTAGTTTTTTTCGACCCTGCCAACCAATGCATATTGTTGTATTGAGTTGCACTGAACGAGCGCACATATTCTCTAGAATGTCTGTCTTCTCTTGAATAGTCCTTCGGGAAAATGGTTTTAATAATAAGGTTTCAATAACACACAATTCCGAACTCATTGCAATACTTCAAATTAATGTTTAAGAATTAATAATACATGCAGCAGCTAACATATGCATTCCGTTCATACAATTACAATGTGCTCGCAAATCACAGCACATTCCCAGTTTCAATACTGCTCTGTGTAACGTTAAATAGTCGTTGGTGTAGCTCTCGGACCAGAGCTTCAAACAACACATAACAGAAGCATGTGCACCTAGGATGGACCAAGGAGGAAGACACTTGCGCAGTCATCATATTCTCGCTATTTCTACGTCTTTCCTGTAGCTCCGAGAAACGAGCAAGCATTGCGATACTTGAGGTGTGCAACCTGCGGATGATATTACGCTTACACAATGTTCCAAAAATCAAAATAAATTTTAATGTACGTAACGCCATTTTGAGAAATACACATTCTACGAAAATATTGGGCTTGCGCAGCAAGCATAGCATGCCCTGAGAAATTGCCCCTGGTTGTTCCTCCGACATAAATATTGTCAAGTGAGATGTAATGCCTGATAACAGATATACATATCAGCCAGAACCTCGATCAGAGGTACCAGAGAGGATATAATCCTATATTCCTTTATCGTAATACATAGTCTCTGTTACATCGATATAGTGTCGTTAAATAAATGATAAAATAGATAAAGAATATATGAAAACCTAAATTTTCTACAGAAGTATGTATTGTGTATCTCACAGAAATACAGAAAAAATCATTACAATTAATTTCATTCTAAAATCATATATTATTGGTTTATTTTGTACGTCTTTGTATTTAATGTCAACTGCTATTATCATCATTTAAATTCGAACAAGTCCACAGCTGTGGAGTAAAGGTCTGGCATGTTACCTGGTTCAGGTTTTTTCTGGGGTTTGCCCTAAACCCATTAAGAGCAAAATATTGGGTAACTTTCGGTGCTGGATCCTGGATTCATTTCACTGGTATTATTACCTTCATCTCACTCAGACACTAGATAACCATAAAGTTGATAAAGCGACTAGATAACCATAAAGTTTATAAAGCGTCGTAAAATAACCAATTTAAAAAAATTTTCGAACACATCTAAGAATATTTAAATAGGAAAATATTTTTACATACTCTACACTCTGGCTTCAAGAAGGGAAAAGGCACGAGAGATGCAGTTGGTCTGCTATGAATAATAGGCAAAAGATACCTAGAGAAGAATAAAGAAGTGTATGTGGTATTTGTGGATCTAGAAAAGGTGTTTGACAGAGTGGATTCGAATAAACTGATGAGGATCCTGAAGAAAATTGGCGTGGATTGGAAAGAGAGGAGGCTGTTCAGTAATCTTTATATGAAACGAGTCAAACTCAAGATAGGAGAAGAAATGTCAGAGGGAAGTGAAATTGGGAGAGGAGTACGACAAGGATGCCCTTTATCACCTACCCTGTTCAGCATCTACTTGAAGGATTTAGTGAAGAACTGCTTTCAGAACATTGGAGGAGTGATAGTAAGAAGAAGAAGAATAAAGTGTACAAGATTTGCTAATGATATGGCGTTGTTAGCAGAAGAGGAGATGATACTGAGGGATATACTATTGGAGCTAAATGACAGCTGTGAGCAGTATGGAATGAAGATAAATGCCAACAAGACGAAGACCATGGTCATAGGAAGGAAAGTAAAGAAGGTAAACTTGCGAATTCTAAATGAGGCAGTAGAGCAAGTGGACAGCTTCAAATATTTGGGGTGTACTATAAGCAGTAACATGAGCTACTGCCAAGAAGTCAAAAGGAGAAGAGCAATGGCAAAGGAAGCTTTTATAGAAAAAGGAGCATCTTCTCGGGATCTCTGGATAAAGAAGTAAGGAAGAGACTAGTAAAGTGCTTTGTGTGGAGTGTAGCATTGTATGGGACAGAAACATGGACAGTACGACGAAGGGAAGAGAAACGACTAGAAGTATTTGAAATGTGATATGGAGAAGGATGGAACGTGTAAAGTAGACAGTCAGAATAAGAAATGAAGTTGTGTTGGAAAGAGTGGGTGAAGAAAGAATGATGCTGAAACTGATCACAAAGAGGAAAAGGAATTGGTTGGGTTACTGGCTGAGAAAAAACTGGCTACTGAAGGATGTATTGGAAGGAATGGTGAACAGGAGAAGAGTTCGGGGCAGAAGATATCTGATTATAGACGACATTAAGATATTTGGATCATATGCGGAGTCTAAGAGGAAGGCAGAAAATAGGAAAGACTAGAGAATGCTGGGTTTCCAGTGAAAGACCTGACCATGGGCAGAACACATGTATGTATGTATGTATACATACATACATATGGATGCATGTATGTATACATACATACATATGGATGCATGCATGTACTTAAAGTATTGTTACTGATATAAGTACTTACACAGACACCAAAATGTTAGGATCCACTTCAACTACCACTTCTTCCTTCAGCTCCTCCTTTACTGTATCCACATCACATTGCTCCTCCTGTTTGTAATTCAACAATGTCAATTTTAATCCCCTAGAAATACATAGTGTTTACCGTATTTACTCAGATATAGAACCCCACCACTTATAGTGTCCCTCTTACACTTTGAAAGTTTAAATACAAACTTCTGTAATAACTTTGTTTTAAGTACACATACTTATATCACGTGACTCAAAAATAAAATTCCCTCCCAAACCAAGTGATTTTATGAAATTCGCCCTTATAAGATTCTCCTCAAAGTTTAGAAGTAAAAAAGACAGAAACAAGGGAGGGGGGAGTCTTATAGCCGAGTAAATACAGTAATTTATAGCACGAAATAAATAAAGACTAATATCAATCCAACATACACTCATATGTAATAAAAACAATTTTGTATAGTGAATGATACTCCTAAAGACTTCATAATAACATGAATTCTATTTTTAAGTTCATTATTCTTGTTACAAATATATAATACATTAAATGATCCTTTTCCTACCAAAGAAGTCCTCAACAGAAAATGAAAAATGATTGTCTAATGAAGGACAAATTTCAGGATACGAAGTATGTATTTATCAACAGTGGAAGCCCACTTAGGTAACACTTGAACATGATTCAACTCTATGCTAAAGGTGCCAGGCCTTGATGTTAATGATGGAACCGCAATGGTACATTAGGAGCAAAGTGCTCAGGGTTGATATAACCAAACTCTACTAATGTTCTCTTTTAAATTAAACAGTCTCATTTACAATACAAGATACTTCTTCCTGATATCACCCCATACCAGCCACTCAATTTGCATTATTCATGTTGTGTTGATAACGTACGTTTTCAATTTCACTTAAAAATGCTCATAATTTACTGCATTAATTGGATGTTCGAGCCATAAAGAATGAATAAAACATTAATTTAACAAAACAATGTCGCACTCACCTCATCGCTTTTTTTAGCAGATACAAATAGTGCTTCTGTTGTGGCTTCGTCATATTCTGGACTATCTGGCCTCGGTGAAACACTTTTATCTTTCATGTCATTTAGGACATCCTGCACAGATAAATAATATTGTCGATAGTTACACTATCATTGTATTACTGTATGATTTGTGATATCAATTTAGAGATTAATGGAGAATACAATACAACAACATAATAACCAACTGATGACGTTACAAAGATGGCAATGATGACGAAACCACTATAGGACCAGCTGCCTTTTGAGTTGGAAGATTTCAAAGACAAAAATTAAACTTTAGAATTGTGGAAACAATAAGATATAAAAAATATGCTATTGTAAATACAATACAATATTGGAGAATGCGATATGAAGCACACCTAATACAAAGAAAATAAAATTTAAAAAATTTTAACATTTCAAAAATTTAGTTAGTGTAAAATACAGTAAAACCCTGCTTTCATATAAGGAAAAAAAAGAAAAACAATACAAAAAAAAAAATACCCTATAAAGTTAACATTTAAAAAATGTAGTAGTGTAAATTGCAGTTGTCATATTCCTAACTACAAAACATATATATAATGTGTATATATGCTTGTGTGTGTGTGACTATATATATATATATATATATATATATATATATATATAAAGAAAAATAGACTATGAAGACTTGAAAAACATACTATCTCGTCACTGACCTATCTATGATCAAATGTCAATGATATAGTGAGGTTCCAGTCACGGATATTGCAATGTACGCCCCCCCCCCAAAATAAAGATACATACATACATACATACATACATACATACATACATACATACATAAACTCGCACTATGGCATCGTGGTCTAAAGGAATGTGCGCTGGTTCGAGTCCTCATGGGGAAAGGAATTTTCTCACGAAATTTCGGCCATTGTATAGGACTGGTACCCAGCCAGCATCGTGATGCACTGGCACATGGATAACTCACTGTTGCTAGTTTACTTAAATTCCATGCTCACATGTTAAGTTCTACATAATGGTCTTGTAACGTAAATACTTATTAAAGTCGACCTCGTTGGCGAGTTGGTATAACTCTGGCCTTCTATGCCCAAGGTTGCGGGTTCGATCCCGGGCCAGGTCAATGGCATTTAAGTGTACTTAAATGCGACAGGCTCATGTCAGTAGATTTACTGACATGTAAAAGAACTCCTGCGGGACAAAATTCCGGCACATCTGACGATGCTGATGTAACCTCTGCAGTAGCAAGCGTCGTTAAATAAAACATAACATTTACTTATTAAGTAGGTTTTTTTCCTCCCCTGTGTGGTGTGCGATGATATTGAATGTTCGCAGAGTTCCAAATTCAAAACAAGAATCTTGATAAACAGTTACATTTAAGTAAAAAAAAAAAAAAAAAAAAAAAAAAAAAAAAAAAAACTCACCTGAGAGACTGTATTTGTTGTAGAAGAAGTTATCTGGGCATCTTCGTTAGTGCATTCATATTCAACTTTCAGAACGTCCATTTCTTCTTCAATAACATTCTATTTTGCAATATATGTGATCTGTAACAAGCAATTAAGTATATTACTCATTAGGTGTCTATGTTGCTGAACTTCAAATATAATTCTTAACATATTACATAGTACATTAGCAACATTGAGAGAAGGATTGATTAAATTATCAGTCCTCCAGTGAGGGTGACCACAAGGATCCAGAATACAGAACACTTATGTTTTTTAAGTCGGTTAATTAAAGAAATACTACATTTTGGATTTGGGATGAGCTTGATGCCTAAATGTCATATTGATAAAATTACCTTTCTTGAAAATATAGATGATATTGAATGATATGTAAAGAGTCTCTAAGAATTTGTAATAAAATGTTTTGTATCTGAAATACTTGGAATTTTAATTTCATTAATAGTTGGTAGGTAGAGTATGGAAAGGAACCTCTCGCTCCAAATTACATACCTTTGATGACCCACTGATTAATAGGTATGTTATATTTAGAAGAGAGGAAAGGTAGGCATGGTTCATATATTTCTTGTTTTTCCTTGTTGACCTCGTCCGCTTGTGAAAGATTTAGCCTACCATCTACTGGGGTAACATTGGCCCAAATTTGTACCATTCTAAAAGTAAACTTTTGTAATTGATGTGTTTGTTAATTTATTTGAATGAAACATTTTAGGAGTTCTGTATGAAGTAATTACCAGAACAATGGAAGGAGTCCATAATTGTACCTATTTTTAAGAAGGGGGACAAAACCAACTGTGGTAACTTTCGAGGAATATCACTTTTGTTGACGTCGTACAAAATTTTGTCCAATATTCTTTTGAGAAGATTAGCTCAGTATGTAGATGAAATTATAGGGGATCATCAGTGCGGTTTTCGGCGTAATAGATCGACTATTGATCAGATTTTTTGTATTCGACAAATAATGGAGAAAAAATGGGAGTATAAGGGTACAAGTACATCAGTTATTCATAGATTTCAAAATGGCATATGACTCGGTTAAGAGGGGGGTATTATATGATATTCTTATTGACTTTGGTACTCCCAAGAAACTAGTTCGATTAATTAAAATGTGTCTCAGTGAAACATACAGCAGAGTCCGTATAGGTCAGTTTCTATCTGATGCTTTTCAAATTCACTGTGGGCTAAAGCAGGGAGATGCACTATCACCTTTACTTTTTAACTTCGCTTTAGAATATGCCATTAGGAAAGTTCAGGATAACACAGAGGGTTTGGAATTGAATGGGTTACATCAGCTTCTTGTCTATGCAGATGACTTGAATATGTTAGGAGAAAATCCACAAATGATTAGGGAAAACACGGAAATTTTACTTGAAGCAAGTAAAGGGATTGGTTTGGAAGTAAATCCCGAAAAGACAAAGTCTATGATTATGTCTCGTGACCAGAATATTGTACGAAATGGAAATATAAAAATTGGAGATTTATCCTTCGAAGGGATGGAAAAATTAAAATATCTTGGAGCAACAGTAACAAATATAAATGACACTCGGGAGGAAATTAAACACAGAATAAAAATGGGAAATGCGTGTTATTATTCGGCTGAGAAGCTTTTATCATCTAGTCTGCTGTCAAAAAATCTGGACGTTAGAATTTATAAAACAGTTATATTACCGGTTGTTCTTTATGGTTGTGAAACTTGGACTCTCACTCTGAGAGAGGAACACAGGTTAAGGGTGTTTGAGAATAAGGTACTTAGGAAAATATTTGGGGTTAAGCGGGATGTAGTTACAGGAGAATGGAGAAAGTTACACAACGCAGAACTGCACGCATTGTATTCTTCACCTGACATAATTAGGAACATTAAATCCAGACGTTTGAGATGGGCAGGGCATGTAGCACATATGGGCGAATCCAGAAATGCATATAGAGTGTTAGTTGGGAGACCGGAGGGCAAAAGACCTTTGGGAAGGCCGAGACGTAGATGGGAGGATAATATTAAAATGGATTTGAGGGAGGTGGGATATGATGATGGAGAATGGATTAATCTTGCACAGGATAGGGACCAATGGCGGGCTTATGTGAGGGCGGCAATGAACCTTCGGGTTCCTTGAAAGCCATTTGTAAGTAAGTATGTATGAAGTAATAATGGCTCCTAAAGCATTGCAAACATGTTGCTTTATGTTTATCTGAGTTCATAAATTTTTAGTGCTGGACTAATGTTACCTTAACATGGAATAACTTTGCGCCAACTTTCCAACTTGCATAGTACGCTGTATTTAAAATCCTCTTGGGCCACTGTAACCCCAAAATGATTGTTGGTTTACCTAACTGATATGATAAAATGCACTGAAATGATACATAACAATTTAATTAAGAACAGTGCATACTTTATTAGGAAAACACGCAAATTGAAGGTCATGATGGAAATGATCTATTTTAAATTATATTAAATGATAATCTCTTCGTCAATGGTTGCACGATCCTTTTTAATACCGCTGTACAGTCTGACTTTTCCTGGTCTCTGATCAGGTCAAAATCCCTGATATAACTAATATTTAATTCTTGTGGTGGATTTCGGTGAAGTCTGAGGGGCCTAATTAGTCGAATCCACTCTCCTTACCTCCACATTGGGGCCCCCTGGGATTTTTTTAAGATGCGAAAGAGAGAGTGGTGTGCGGAAAGCAACAGGAAGCTTCCCAAGAAAAACTGCAAACATGGCATGATGAGTCTTTCCACGGTAAAAGATTCTGGATGTAAACTATCCCTCCATTCGGATGTCCGGGAGGGGGATGCTGGGGAAGAAGCAACCCAACAGAGAGAAGGAAAGAAGACTGAGGATTGGAACGGGGAATATAAGGACTGTTCTGGAAGCAGGTAAGTTGGAAACTGATCAGGAAGAGGAATATGAATTGGTCGGGTCACCAGCGAATAGGGATTATAAAGAATGGACACTGAGCGAATTTTCCTATGTTTTGTTTCTCTGTGCGCCAGCGGTTAGTTCCACTTTCAAGCGCTAGAGGTAGTGTAATCGAGCATACGCTAAGATAATAATTGAGAATATAGTTGAGGCACAGGATCCAAACATCGCCTACCTTATTGCATAATCCAGTAATGCTTTGCTTCAAATAAATTCAAGTTAACAGCTTTTCCTTATTTCTCAGTGACAAACTAGTTGTAATAATAAAATTTTATATTTCAGATATAATACATTATATTATAAAATAATATAATACATTATAAAATTAAGTATCGAATTCGTTTAATATTTGTATAATAATATAATATAGGTATATGGTTTTACTTCTCGTAAGAGTTTTGTTTTTCCATTTTCAGCGCTATCAAATCATTACATATTTTAATTGTTGTTGGGGTCAACGTCTCAACTCTCATTATAAAGGAACTCTAGAGTCTAGACATTGCAGTTAATGAAGGATTTATTATTTTATGGATCCAATTTATCTTATTTGAGTACATAATGTACCTAGATGTGTTAATTGTATGTGTTATATTTCCGCTGTGTCGACTGCTAGCTGGTGTGATGTCAGCGCCAACTCTAGGGAGAAAGCAGAATCTGACGCTTTAGCTGGCTTGAAGGTCATTGAAATCAGTCCGGCTACATCAAAGGTACCGTCGCGAATTGTCCATTCTTTATAATCCCTATTCGCTGGGGTCACTGGCTGAGAAGAAACTGCCTACTGAAAGATGCAATGGAAGGAATGGTGAAGGGGAAAAAGTTCGGCGTAGAAGAAGATATCAGATGATCGACGACATTAAGATGTATGGATCATATGAGGAAACGAAAAGGCAGAAAATAGGAAAGATTGGAGAAAGCTGGGTTTGCAGTGAAAGACCTGCCCTTGAGCAGAACACTAAATGAAAATGAAAATCTGACTGTCAAGTTAGGATGGCATTTTAGACTTTGCCAAACATATTTACCAATTTTCTTGGTACATACCAAGTTTTCACTACTGGAAAACACCGTTTCACCATATAACAGTTTCAAGAATATTTTTCGCACTACCATATTACTCATATCGATGTACACAAATGTTTTACTGCTTCAGACCAATACACATAAGTACATCACTACTTTGTCTAACCTCCACGAATTGCTATACGTCGTGGCATTGAATCAAAGATGCCTTGGATATTTTCCCGGGGAATGGCCCAGCGTTGCCAACCGTGGCCGAATTCGGCTAAACGTAGCTTAATTTTTAGTAGAGTCGGGCAAACAGCCTCTTACCCTAGATAGTATATATGATCTAGGGTATAAGTTATGTAGGTAAATCCGTCAGTAAAATTGACCTTGCACTCTTTCTTCACGTTACCTGACAGAAAAGATTCTCGCATTTTGGCGATCTGATAGCTGATAGGCTGTGCCTGATCGTAATAAATGTATTGGCCACAAATCACATTACAGATATCCTGCAGCTACCGGACTATACTAGGGAAATTGATAACAGACACGGAAGTATTTCCCGTTGCTTTTCGTAGATGACGATGGTGTCAAAATGAGTCCCAGGGTGAAATGTCGAAAGTTATCCAGCATTTACTCGAAGGTTGAGTAAAAACTTCAACCAGGTTTGGATTCCAAGCCCTTAAGTTTGTCAGTCAGGCATGCTGGGCATTACTTCAAGAGGTGGACTATTGTGAGAAAAACTGAATGTGTGAGGAAGGACTGTTGAGAATGCAGATCTGTCAGGCACCTAATGACACCTCTTATCCAACGTTTCCACCAGTGGCGTATACTGGTTAAAGGGTTTGGGCTACCACTGACCCTATTATTACACAAAATATATCTAACAATTACTTTAATTTTAATTACTATGGTAAAACTAAGAATACAAAATTATTACATTATGTTATATTATAAACTTTTTCTTTTGTAATTTCCTTGGGCTACCGCTGGTAGCCCGCAAAATACGCCCCTGGTTTCCGCTAAAAAAAAAACTGCATTGTATAGGCCTATACCCACATGAATAAACACGCCATCCATTTTCGGGAATGAAACTACAGTTGTGTTGGTTTTAATGCTTTATTTTTGTTTGGGTTCACATATGCAGAGTTTGGGTCTATGATAAAATAAGTAATTAATCATTCATTATATTTCCTCTTCAGATGAAGTGACATCCTCAACTCACAATTTTTTTTACACAATCCTGTTTTTTGCTGTAACTTATTTACAGCTATTGCTGTTAAGCCTTAAAAGTTAGAATTCCCACACAGAAACTTGTTGCTACGGAAACCATTCTTCATAACATAAAACTATACTGAAATAGACCCATTACAGTGCACTTGTTATTTAGTTACCATTACAGTGCAGTTTTGAGAAGGCTTTGGAATAATATTGCTTTAAATTTTCAATGCAAAATATATTGTATTTGCAATTTTAAAAATATGATCGTGCAAAAAATGTTGTACAATTTAATATTGCAGAATTCGCGATTATAAATCAAACTAGCACATAGAATCACAAATAAAATCAAACATAATGTTATTCTAAGATACATGTTGAGAGATCCGTAACCTGAAAAGATATTTATTAAATTACACTATTGAATCATAATTAAATGAGATCATATTCGAATATTTCATTTAGCCTCAATGGAATTTTACATAATATGCATTTCAAATATAAATGCTGTTAGTTCGCTTAATTTAATGTACCTGGAGATTCGAAATATCTTCGAAACCACTGCACTATATACAAAGCTAGGTATTCATCTCCATTAATTTCAATACTACAATCACTTTAACTCTTGATACTTAAGTCCTAGCCAATAGACAAGAAACAAACACTACGTGTACCATTAATAATGGAAATGAAATAAATACCAGTACGATACTTAATAGTAAGGAAATATTGTGAACATCTTAGAAATAATACCCACAGGTACTAAAAGGGATGGACTTCGCAGGATAATCGGCCTCATGTTCACTTACGCTGTTTTGTTCTCATAATTCCAATTTATTATATGTTTCATTATTATACTTAGTTCTCTGTGTTACTTTCACTATAATTAGTTCTCTCTGTGTTTATACATCAGTTGCATTATAAGGCTATCCTTTTTGTCCCTGCAGTGGATGGGTTGTCAGACATCCGGTCTGTCACGCAGGCAGCCCGAGTTTGAGTCTTGGTCAAGTCTGGGATTTTTCATAGCAGTGGTACTGTAAATTAGTGAATAAGAGACTTTATTTTCGTAAAAAGAGTTATTTTACCTGGACCAAAAATACAATACAGAGTAACTAAACGGATGAGACTGTACTTTTAAATATTATTATAAGTATTGAATTGCAATGACTATCACACAGTCGCAAACGAACAGTAATTCACTAACTGGATACTTACTTACTTACAAATGGCTTTTAAGGAACCCGCAGGTTCATTGCTGCTCTCACATAAGCCTGCCATCGATCCCTACCCTGTGCAAGATTAATCCAGTCTTTATCATCATATCCTACCTCTCTCAAATTCATTTTAATATTATCCTCCCATCTACGCCTCGGCCTCCCCAAAGGTCTTTTTCCGTCTGGTGTCTCAACTAGCAATCTATATACATTTCGAGATTCGTCCATACGTGCTACATGCCCAGCACATCTCAAACGTCTGGATTTAATGTTCCTAATTGCCAGGTGAAGAATTCAAGATGTGCAGTTTTGCGTTGTGTAACTTTCTCCATTCTCCTGTAATTTCATCCCTCTTAGCCCCAAATATTTTCCCAAGAACCTTATTCTCAAACACCCTTAATTCACCCATCACCATAAAAAAAACAGCTTGTTACGAAACCATACAATAAGTCTCGGAATGGGACTGATTCTCACTAACTGGATATGGAAAATAATTACAATTACAGTTAATTGGAGGCACTTTCAGGATTATTACTTTCAAAATGTATCTCAGTAGCAGGAGTATTACTTTCAAAAGGTATCTCAATGCCATGGCCTCGGGCATGCCGAATAAGACCTCGTTTGTCAATGTACGAATTTCCACAAACTTCGCATATGTACGGCTTAACGTTTCTGTGAGTAAAAGTATGCCTCCTAAGGACGTTTTTCAAACTGAAAGTCAACCCGCACGTGTCACACCGAAAAGGTCTCTCACCTGTGTGGCTACGATAATGTCCTTCGAAAGTCCCCCTCTCATTAAATCCCTTCCCGCAAACATCACATTTGAACAGCCTATCCCGATTGCGCGAACAAGCGTGCCTTTCAAGATAAACTTTTTCACTGAACGACTTTCGACACAAATCACAACTGTAAGTCGAGTTACGAGTGTGAAGGCGAGCATGTCTCGTCAGAGCATTTTTCTGAGAGAAAGTTTTGCTACAAATATCACATTTGAAACGACTCCCTTCGTTGTGCTTATGTGAATGTCTTCTGAGAGAACCTTTAGTGCGAAATTGCTTAGTACAAATATCACATTTGAACAACATACCGCCGGAGTGGATACGACGATGCACGGAAAGTGTACTTCGGCGATTAAAACTTTTACTGCATATATCACATTTAAAAGGTTTTTCTCCAGTATGAATAATAATATGCGTTTTCAAAATACTTTTATCGGTGAAAGGTTTGTTGCAGATATCACACCTGAAAGGAAAATCTGCAGTGTGCACATATGAGTGTCTTCTAAGAGAATCTTTGGCAGTGAACTCTTTGCTGCAAACATCACATTTGTACAACACACCGCCAGTGTGTTTGAGGCGATGTTTCGTAAGAGTAGTTTGACGATTAAAAGCTTTCCCGCATGTAGTACACTTGAAAGGTTTTTCTCCAGTGTGGACAGGCACATGTCGTACTAGTTCATATACGTAATTGAACACTTTCCCACAAACATGACACTGTCTATCTGGTCGCCTCAAACTTTTCTTCTTACGGAAAACTTTCCCGTCTGTCACATCACTACTGTGAACACGAGTATGTAACTCCAGTTTCGACTGATCACAGAAACCTTTTCCACAAAATCCACATTGCAGCAACATGGGTGCAGATTTATCATTGTCGATATGGACTATACCTCTGCTCTCTTCACAACTGACTTCTTCACATAATGAACTTGAGCAATCCTTATTGTCCACTATCTTCGTTTTTCCATTATTGTAACCATATTGATTTTGCGCGTCACTAAAAAAAATACAGCACTGATTAGAATAAGCCATTAACTGTAACTATGAAAAATTTGGGCTATTCCATCTCAAATCGACCGAAATATAGAGAAAATTGACCTTACAATTTTTAAATACAATGAAACTTTTTCTGTCCGTTGACAACTGTGATACAATGCTTTGTGCAAAGTTTGAGGCATCAGAACTTCATAGTGTTTAAATTAAAAATATTTAAATTTATCGTATTTTCATAAAATTCGCAACTTTAAACTGTTGTGGCTCCGAAACCCTTTCACCCAATGATCAAAATCATGGTTTATTTTGATGCTGAGAAATTAAAGTTTATATTGACATGTAAATAGTTTTTCTTACTTTTTATGGAAATGGAGAAATTTAGATTTTTCTTCATTAAGATGCCATTGATCACGAAAAAATATTTTTAAAATGTATGGTTAGATTCCGAATTGAAAGTACAAATAAACACATATTTTTTTACTGGTGCACCGTTGATAAGGAAGTATTGAAAATATCAAATAGAGAAAATAAATAATACGTGCGTAAGCAACCAGCTGACTGTGAGGCGGGAGCTAGCCGAAACAAGCAAGGCCAGGAGACAAACACGTGTTGTTTCGTCTATTAGCGCATAGCTGGGCTAGCTTTATCACAAGTTTTCATAAACACAGGAGTAAAATGACGCCCAACGCTCGCTTATCTTCAGCTCTCGGCCAGTGTGTGCGGTACTGCGCCGTTCAAGTCTAGGTGTGTGAAAATAATTTATTTAATACCCTCGAAACTTATTGCCGAGCCACTAAGGAAACAATACCGAATCCCTTTTAATAATGCAAGGTTTTTTCTCAATATTTTTTACATTTTTACAAATTGGCAAAAAGCCTAAAAGTAAGTATAATCAGATTATCTGTCTCTCTGTATACAATAAAAATAAGGATTACTTCTTAACTTAACCTACCAAATGTCAGCTTCAAAATGAGCTCCTGTTAAATGGTTCCAGAGTTCTGAGCGCTGAAAGAGGCTTGTTTTTATAAAATACACTTAATTTGTTGTTCAATAGTACGAAACCGTTTGACTTTCGATAGTACATTTTTGAAAATGCACTGTCCTCAGCACCTTGTATAAATAGGGAAAAAATTAGAGTATTAAAAAAATGCGAAGTTTTATACTGATCGATTTCATATGGAATAGCCCATTTACTAGTGTACTCTGTTTGAAACCAGTAATGGAGGTGAGAATGATAACAAAGCAAATGCAATGAAACTTGTTTTATACATTTCCCACATACGTTTTTCACACTTATTCGCATTTTTTTCTAAAGTCCTAGCAAAACTCATAATTTCCGTGTTAATTTATTCCAGTTACACACTTTTGTTTATGCGTTTTTACACTTACATTTTAAACCCCAGGAGATACGAATCGTCATTTATATGCCCTAAATTAGTTTAGCTCGAAATTAGGTTAGCTGTGAAAGTGTAAGAACGCAAAAATACAGCACGTGTTAATTATTAAGATGTGACTCACTTAGAATTCGTGGAAATTCCAATCTCTCAATGCTTGTACTTTAATGACACTGTTACTGCTTTAGAAGCAGTGAAACATTTTGTAATGTACCATAATGCAACTGAACAAATTATGGAACAGTTATCACAATTTGAGAGCAGGATTTATTCCTTAGAAGCAAGCAGTTCAAAATAACTGACTTATGTGAAATAATCATACTTATTAAATGAAGATCACAGACGAAGAATCAGAATGTCGTAAAATTTTCTGAATTGGAGTTTCAAATGTAATATACCAACCAGTTTTGTCTCTAAGCAGCTAAGATTTCCTACAAATAAGCTTACATTCTTCAAGAATATGTTTTAAAACTGAAGGCTCAAAGATGACTTAACTGTGAAGTTACACATTTCTCTTGAGAAAATTTTACTAAAGTGACTTAACTCATTCTCCCCATATGGTTTTCAAATGCTATTTCAGATGTTATTAAACATAATTTTAGTTATAACTTTTTCTCACTTATTCGTTTTTTCGTTCAGACCATAAAAGCGTATAAATTAAGTTTCACTGCAATATATTTCATTACTATATTACATAACCTGTTACAGCTAAAAATGAGCTTATCAGGAAAGATATTCTTGAATAAGGAATTAACGTTTCCAAGACTGGTTCTATTTTTGTCTTCAGATGAGAAAAAAAGTGAATATGAAGGGTACACTACTTGCTGCGGTCGATAAAAAAGCAAAATCAGCTTGAGTGATTCAATTGAGATTAATTCGCTATTGTATTTTTATTTTAAATAAACAACAATATTACTTTATGAGCAACAATTACATTGCATGTACTATATTCTTCCTGAATGACGTGACTTGTAGGTATTAAATCTGAACAAATTTCGTTCACTTATTAGGAAGAAATCGCTATCTACAGAGTTAAACAGAACGTATTCCTGAAACTATTGTGACGTAGATACATCTTTGTCCAATCCTCAATATAGAGTGACATGTCAGGAAGTCTGGTGCGACGAAAATCATGCAAATTTAAAAACAATGCGACAGATCATGAAATCCAGTGTGACGAAAATCATACAAATGCAAAATCACTAATACACAATAAATACATACTGTACAGCAATGAAATGAATGTCTATCAACAGAGCTGGATGAAAGTTTAGTGCATTGTGGGAACAATCAGTCGAAAGATCTTCATTGCTAGGTGGGGATCATGTGCAAATAGGTTAAAAATAGTGCACTTCCACATGACTCAGGTGTTCATAACTTGGCAACGGAGAGTTCTAAATCAATCAGACATGCACTAAACTATTTGTTTTGTAGAGTTCTATAAGATTAGCAAGCAAAAACTTTTGAACGTTACTTAAAAATTAGTGTAAAAACTGTCGAACGTCACAATGAAGACTCACAATATCTCGTCACATGCGTCCAAAATATGAGAATCAGAGGGGAAAATGTATACAGCGTCAAAAAGCGTTAGAAAAGAAAGAAAAAAAAAAAACAGTCACTTTCGATGTCCAAGCAAACCAGGCTGTTGAGGCAATGTTGCAAAGAGTATAAACATGAATGCTATTTACAGGATAGTTTTGTCTTTCTACTATCGATATATTCGTGGCCAAAGGTATTGCTAGAAAGCTTTGGTTTTGCATGAGTGAAGCACTGAGAAAACAACTTCATATTACATCTGGAATTGATCTACTGAATGATGGTGTAGTGGAGAACTTATTCATAACATATGTACCGACCTACCAGGTGGACAAGACGAAATGCCAACAAAGCTGAGGAAAACTAGTCACTGGAGTGCCACTACCTTGCTCCCGGGTTTATGGCGCTGTTATTCTTGGACCAGATCCCACGCAAAGTACATACGAATTAGTTTGCAAGGTCTAATTGAATGATTAACAGAAATCTAGCAATAATTAATAATTTTTTTAACCATTCTTGTGCGCAGTAATACTGAGTCCGCCAATTTATTCAGACGTGTGCAATAATCGAGAGAATATTCTCGGACTACCAGATCCTGCGCAACAAAATATTGCAGAAAGCAGTTTTCAGTTTTGTGCTGAGTGCTGAGTGTATAAGTTGTGTCATGAGGTACATTACAGAACAACGCACTTTTATTTGTAATACTTTTGCAAAAAAAGTCTTCATGGATAAGGTGTCGCCATAAGTTTCGTCGTCAATTTCCGGATTCCCCTGTGCCAGATAAAACAATAATATACCTAATAGTAAAGAAATTCAAAGAGACAGAATCTGTACAAAATAAGAAGCCTCGTGTGAATAAACAAAGGAGAAATTGTACGAAATAGGTTTTAGGTTAGAGCAAAGCCCTCATAAATCTTTGCGCCGTTTAGCACAAGTAGGCGTGTCTAAAACATCTGTTCAACTCGCCACTAAACTATTAAGTTAAAACCATACAAAACCCATGTAGTGCACCAGCTTTTGGCTCCTGACGATGCAGCTAGCATGAATGCAGAAGGCCACCATTTCCAGCATTACAAGAATGAGGTAGGCTTTTATGTTTTTTATTGTACCACATATTAATATCGCTTTGGCGGTAAGCTTTTTATGTTTTCATCGTGCCGCATATTACTATCGTGCTTTGACGGTAGGAAGACCACTCCTATAGCAAGTGGGGGCCGCTAGACTTTCCATTAAGTGGTGGCGTTTCGTCTCGTCCACCTGGTAGAAATAAAATTTGGGCTGACTCTTAAATATCCTTACAGAGCACGATTCACAATGTTCCCTGTCAGTATAACATTGGAACAGGACTGTCGATCGAGAGGAGATCGACATGCCGTGTGGAGGAGAGGATTTCCGTCTCATCGTAATAGCTGAGACTGTTACACTGTCTGATTGTAGTGCAGAAGAATGTGGGTTTGGGTCACATGGTGGCAAATTTTTTTTACATGAATTTACGACGAGACAGAAACCCTGTCCTCTGCGTGGCATGTTGATCTCCTCGCCCAGCTATTCTCTATTATGTAAGTTACATTTCGTTTACCATCGTTATATTTTACTGCAAGATTTACAAATATTCACCTACTATTAGGAACAGACTACTTTTCTTCACATCTTTAAAATGCCTTACTGCTTTGAAGCACCGAGTATGTGCAGCTATGTTGTAACTGGAACTTGGAAAATTCAGGTAGCCCAAATTTTATTTCTGATTCTGTACTGTGAATGCAAAACAATTCTTCACCAATACCCAAGAAGACATATTCTGCATACCAGATATGTCTTCGACATTGTCCTATCACTTTTTTCTGTATGTAAGATGCTGGACATTGGTAAGATTTAAGCCTACTTACTCAGCCAGTGGATCCTTTTCAACTGCCACTTCTTCTTTCACTTCCAACTTCAGCAAATCCACAATGCATTCCTCCTCCTGTTCGTGATTTCTCAATGTCAATTTTAAACCAGTAGTCATACATATTCTCAGTGCCAGAAATAAAGGACACTCGTTTACAATAATAATCTATAGCTTCCAATAACAAGAGCTCCTCTTAAGATAAAGATATCTTTGCTTCCACTTTCATAGCAAGACAAGCATATCCTAGTCTTTTGAAAATACATATTGCCACTTCTATTATTGCTATATAAACAAAGTGTTATTTCTTCTATAATTCTTTCTTCCTTTAACTCTAATTTTGCCATATAGGAAATAGTGACATTGCTGTATATTTGAACTCTACCCACAATTCTCTCATACTCTTTTTCGACTGTGAACAGGGGTTCTATATTCCTGGCATAGAAAATATATTTACTTTACAACATGCAAGAAATAAATATTAACATTAATCTCACTCACATTTGTTGTTAATGAATAAAATAATCAATTTTATTCAGTCACTGAAACTCTACAAGCTATAGAGTAATAACAATACTATTTTATATCATTTCTTATCAAATCATTCAACTTTATGTTATAATTTTTGTTCCTTTCAAGATATAATATAGAGGTGACTCATAGAAGCCTTTTTCCATTTTCAATCCAATATATAACATCAGGAGTTACAATATGATGGGATGTGTTCGAGAATTTACCACGGGATGACCTGATATTCGCCCTTACAATTGGAGAAAACACTGGAAAAAGCCCAAGTGGAATTTGAATCCACATATAAGCACATCACATCTGTGGAGCTTGTTTTCAAAAGGTACCAAATCCAACAGACCTAATTTTACAGGAAATGAAAAAAAGTGCTTATAGCTGTAAAAAATATGATACATTGTTATGGCTTCATATAATTTTTCTTTATGTGTTATCAATCATATTTAGACATATATTAAAGATATTTCACACATTTACAAGAATTTATTAATGATTTTAGTTTGGATTTGGTACATTTTGGCATGAAATACTTTAGTATTATGAATGGGGATGTACAGGAATTACGAGTATTTACTGTCACTGTAAACGTTAATACATTATCAATATTTTTTTTTTTCATTTCACAAATTTAAGCTATGTTTGTTGTTCTAATCATCATAATTAATACCAATGTCATCCTCATCCTCTGTTCTAACAACAGACTCAAAATTTATAATATTACTGTAAAATGGGAGTTTGTTAATGTCACAATAGCCCGTAGATGCTAACAAAGCCTTCAAATCTTTTTTCTTAGCCTCCTGAACTTTGATATTAACATGGAATAATTCAGTGTTATGAATGGGGATGTACAGAAATTATTTACCAGCTCTATAAAATTTTATACATAATATTAAACATTCTTAATTAAATTACACAAAATGGACGCTATATTTGTTCTAATCATCATAATTAACATCAATGTTATCCTCATCCTCTGCTCTAACAACAGACTGAAAATTTATAATATTACTGTAAAATGGGAGTTTATGTCACAATAGCCCAAACAACTAACACGTCACCACAATACCCAATGAAATTGCCGCACAACGCGTGACGTATCAGTGACGCAAAGTCGAGAACCAATAGGAAGACGCTTGAGATTTGGTATGTTTTAGCATCAAACTCAGCATGGTTGTGGTATTTTCTGCTGTAAAACACTGTTTTCAGTGACTTCTGGAGATAAGATTTGGTGCTTTTTCGAGAAATATGGTTATTGTTTCCGTTCTAGAGATCGCTAAGAATGTGGTGCCATCTGTAACTCATTTTTCGAAAATTGTGGATTTGGTACCTTTTGGAAAAAAGCTCCACATCTATGTTTCCAATGCAGCACATTGGTCTTCCATCCAGGCGGCCTAAATTCGATCCTCGGTTTGATCGTGAAGGAATTTCTGGTGGAAAAGCAGTTGTTGCAAAGGGTTTTTGGAGGGGTACTCCCATTATCCTCTATCATTCCAACATTCTCCTTCTCTCCCTCATTTCATCTATCATCTGCAATAGTTAAAACTAGGCTGGGGTGAAGTTTTGGGGTAGTACAGGTTTCCTATGTTGATGTAGGAAGGGCTTGGGGATCCAGGCCATTCCTCTACCAGGGATGAGGCAGGAAGCCCACATGAGATCCACAAATGCAAGCTGTCAGACTTTGAATATCATCACATACTGTATACAGGACGAAAGATAGGCCAAAGCAAGCCTAAATGTAAGAATCCATTTCGAGTCGAGTCCCCAAATAGCCAAGCCAAACACATCCAACATAACCCTTAAATCATTCTTAAGATCTTTACAAGAAAACGTTAATTAGATCTCTATCCTAAAATCACTAACTAAAGAATTAATAAGATACTAACAGTTCATTCTGCACTTACACAGTACCTGTGTAGTATGAAACTTTATGATGGAAACTCCATGCCTACATGTAAAAGTTGATTGATCATTGGTCTATTAAGAATGCATTAAATAGTTTTAATCTGATCTCGAACAAAGAAGTAACTCGTATTATTCGTATGCTGTTTCACTAATCTTTAAATTTTACTTGGCAGCGATTATAATTTACTGCATTAATGTCGATCCTCACACCTTCCAGAAACAATATAGGTCTACATTAATTTAACTAAGTAATGACTTCACTCACCTCATCACTTTTATTCACAGGCAGAAATAATGCTTCTGTTGTGTTCCCATCGCATCCTGGACTACTATACCAAGATGAAACACCTAGAGCTTCCTTTTCATCTAGGACATCCTGCATAAACATATAAAGCTAATATTTACTAATATTTATTAACATATTTTGTTTTTTATATTTATTTGTAACCACATACTTAGGTTATTTGATCAAGATTACAATCACTGCATGACAAATATAAATGCATTAGTTATCACGTCCATCTTTATCTGTTTATGGAACAACTGGATAATACGCACGGCAGACCAATATCGATAATTGACTCTACTCGCTGGCCACTAGTCACCGGGCCGTACCGAGCCGTATCAAACAAAATATAATCGAAATGGTGGTAGTCAAATTCGCGACTATATTCTTAAATAATTCACTCCATTAGTCTAGTTCAAGGTTTTATGTAGTACAACGGCGGTTTTTTGAATGCATTAAAAGAAAATGAAGATGTAATAAGATAATAAACTAGGTTATCACAAGGAAATTAACAGGAAAAAAGGTGTGTTTCACGGAATACAATTAAAATGACGGAAAGTAAATTTCCGGTTAATGTTCGCCAAAGCGTAAAGTGCGTAATTATGACGGCGTTGCTGTTTTATGTCTGGCCTATCGAAAAATACCTAGCCTTTTACGAAAAAAAATTTAAGGACCATGAAATTATTCACCGCTTTCATTATAGGCCTATTATTTTTTAACAATATTACGAATCAAAAACTGTCATATTATATAATTTTAACTACTACATGGACGAATCAAATCAAGCTAACCTAACCAAAGCTAACCTAACCTAACCAAAGCTAACCTAACCAAAGCTAACCTAACCTAACCAAAGCTAACCTAACCTAACCAAAGCTAAGCTAACCTAACCAAAACTAATCTAACCTAACCAAAGCTAATCTAACCTAGCCAAAGCTAATCTAATCTAACCTAACCTAAGCTAACCTAACCTAATCTAAGCTAACATAACATAACCTTCGTAAATGCAAGGCCTGTAACCGGAGCAAGAAGGGATCTCAATCATTTAATCTGCAAGTACACGCAAAAATAAATTCAAGTAAGGATCACGCTCCCACTGCATGAGAGGTCCGCGCATGCGCTACAGCAAAACTGTTTCTGTCCTGAGCCTCTCATCTAAGGCACTCGTCATAATTTACTCGCAATATTTACGCAAATACACATTGTCGCTAACAGTGGTGCTATCTCTCAATAATGTTCAGAACGAAGGAGGTAGACAGAGAGAGAAAAAATTTCTCCCGCCAACTACGCCACACACCAACGTCATGTTCTTATGTTGGTGGCATTGTGTATTTACTTAAATTTGGTGGTAAACGTAACGGCACGGTTCAAAGTGGCCGTGCTAATTCTCCAGTATAGCGCTGTTTATTAACTGCACTAGTATACTGCAACTAACGTAAAAACAAAATGCTTCATATATAGCTAACAAGCAATTTCTGTCAGATATTTCATATTAATGCAACGCATGTCTGCCACATACTTTAAGAAGCATGAAACATATTGAACATTTGTCTAGTTATGAAAAACAACTAAATCCCTCACCTGCGGTTCGGTCTTTATTGCAGGTGAAGTTGTACGGTTATCTTCGACTGTAAATTGAGATTCAACTTTCACAAAATCCATGTCAACTTAAAAAATATTCAGCCTTCCAAGGCAGGTAATCTGAAACAACAGAATCGTACTTTATCACAACTTGATAATAAAATAATTTATGGAACACAACCACCAGATTCTTACAATGTAATATATTCCTCAGATTACTACGCAAGTCGTAATTTTTTTTACATAACCTACTATATAATGTGTAATGTTATTTTGGTAATTCGGTAGAAAACGTTGATTAGTATGTTAGACATCATCCAGGATCAGTGACAGGTTAGATTTGTTCAAGCTTTTGGTAGGCCTTGCCTACCAAAAAAAAAAAAAAAAGTATAATATGCAAAGCATACCAAAACCTAAACACACTAAACCTAAACAAGTCACAGATCCTTAACGATGTCATTGATATAAATCATACTGACCAGCGTTTTCTACCGAATTATTGTCATTTTGTATTACAATTTGCACTAAACTGTATAGTACAAATTACGCTACCGGTACTTTAGAAACTATAGGCTAACGGTAAATTGTCGATTACAAAAGTCTTAGTCTGAATCCTTTCAGGCAATATTACAGCAAAGATGAGTGGTCTTACATATTGCAATGAGTATTTTTTTGCAACTCGAGAACATTTTTGCAATTACTTTGGGTTAAGCTAGCTTAGAACCTATGTCCTTGTTCTAAATCACTCAATTTATTAAAGATTCCTTCCGGACAATTTTTCAATTTTCTTCTCACCTCTGAAAATATCACAAAATGACAGGGCAACTTACGAAGAGTTTCATTATAAGGTAAATTCCAAATATTGACCTAGCAGTATTCACACCAGTATAATAGCCTCTTACTTACCTACAAAGTGAAACGTCGCAACAAAAGTAAATGGTAAAAAAAAGACGCCGCATACTGCAAGAATTATAGTAAAGATTAAAGGTAATGCTTTTGATAAAAAGTTACGACTAAAAGGAAAAATGAAATCCAGAAACAACACATTAATATTAAATTTAAACTTCAAATGTGGAATAGGCCTATACGCGCATAAAACGCCACAATTGCAACTCAAGACGCATTTTAGCATAAAAGGATACGACAAATCCCCAAAATTTCACAGCAAGAATTTAAATCTTAAGGAACATCTGTATTTGCTCGCTGAAACGCCTTTTGGCACTTTGCCTTCCTACTTGTACCTTCTTGTGATTTACTATTTTTCTTCTGCTTGATCGGTTATGGCTGACATGTTGTTTTTCGACAGTGATTGCAGATATCTTCCGAAGTCGAATTTAATTTGAGCCCACAGACACTATGAACAGAAGTAGAATCACTGTGGTAGAAAACTAAAATATAATCTGTGAATTCGTTACTACTAATGCTCTGTCACAAGAAAGCGCTAGTGACCGTATAGACTCGGAGACTCGACTGAAATGTCATTGAAAATTATGTTAAATAAAAGTACGGTATTATAAGTTGTTCAGGAATTTTAATCAATCCTGTGGACACTGGGTTCGATCCCCGCTATGTCCCCAATTTATTACTTCTGTTTGGAAAGTCCATGGGTCAGGTAGCACTGGGGTTTCCTATGGGAGCTCCGATTCCCTTGTGGTATCCCAACAAATCTCTAGGCATTATCATCATCATCTCAACGGGAGTTCGTGAGTATTGTATAGATCAGCCTCCCATGGCGCATCTGGGCAACGATCAGGGTTGCCAAACGTTTCTGGATTTTAATGGTGTGTCCTTTGTCCTAAATTGAATTATATTTGTCCCGTAATAACAAAAAGAATGGGGGAGGGGGAGAAAATGCAATTCTTTGCTCATTTCTGTAAGATTGCACTGCTCCGCCGATTCAGTAGAATGCGTTTGAGTCTAAAGAAAGCAGAAAATAGCACAACTGGCTTCTTGTAACGAGAATCCAAGACCCCGCATACAGTAGGGCTTTATGTCACAAACACGTTCACGTCTGTGTGTTTCTGAGAAAGTAAACATTACTCAACGCCTTGAAAACGGCGCATATAGAGAGAGAATCTGGCAACAACTTTGTCGGTAAATTCTACGTAACTGGCTTCATATGGGTGAATGCCGATCAATCCAGTATATGCAATTTCGAAAGAAAAAGAGAGGGGGAGAAAGGGGCAAGTTTTTGGAAGATCACTTGATAAATTTGTCCATAACTTACACGCAACATACTTAAAAGATAGCAATCATTCTTTTAATACTCATTCATTCATTCATAGTCTTCTGTCCAAGGCCATGTCTTTTACTGCAAACCCAGCATTCTCCAGTCTTTTAATACAATAAGGTTTAAAACCAATAAGTTAGACTAACCAAAAAGGAAAAATCTATTCTCTGTCATTCAAAAGTGAATCAATATATGGTGATCCTAAATAAATAACTTAATTCTAATTATTGTGTTGAGAAGGTAGCTTCATAACTTCTTTGAAACAACTGTCAGCGGAAATATAAAGAATTTATTTTAAATATTGGTCATTGATAGATACAGCCAAACAGTATCTTTCTTTCAGTGCTGTAATCGCATTGCTAATAGTGGATTGTTTCTTCATGCTTTAAATCTAATTTAAACTTGAAAATGTTTTTGAAAAATTGAAGGGCACTTCAGCAGGGTGAGCCTCTCGACCCCTCTAGCCTATGCCACTGCCTGCCATACACGGGAGTACTATATGTACAGAATCTCTGAGTATTTATGTCAGAATTTTATGTCTGAACTAGAACTCTGTAGTGATTTGATCAAAATAAGGGTAAACTTGGAAACAAATTCTCGAATTCCAAAAAGAATTCCATATTTTAATGTTCCAATTCTCTTAGCTCTAAACAATTCAAACTAGAAGCTGTTCCATCAATATCCAGCACGTCTGTTCATTTACACAGGAAATTTCAGTAAGAAGGAAACTTGTAGGCTACCTTTTAAAGGGCTAAGAGGAATTTTTCACTCGGGAGGAAATTAAACACAGAATATGGGAAATGCTTGCTATTATGCGGTTGAGAAGCTTTTGTCATCCAGTCTGCTCTCAAAAAAGATGAAAGTTAGAATTTATTAAAAATAGTTATATTACTGGTATTCTGTATGGTTGTGAAACTTGGACTCTCACTTTGAGAGAGGAATAGAAGCTAAGGTTCTTTGAGAATAAGGTGCTCAGAATAAATATTTGGGGCTAAGAGAGATGAAGTTACAGGAGAATGGAGAAAGTAACACAATGCATAACTGCCAGCAGGGATGTCGCTAGGGGGGTGCGAAATGGTGCGCAAGCACCCCATAAAAAATCGGAGCACCCCTTTCCGCACCCCAAAGGGCAATTTATTAAAAAAGTACTAGACATAAGTTATTTTGAAGAACAAAAACAAACAATTTCTTGGATGTGAAAAAACTACGTCCCTTAATATATCGTTATAGATATGCTGACCAATAATAATAATAATAATAATAATAATAATAATAATAATAATACATAGTAATATTAATAAACAGATGTATAGTATGCGCGCAAGTGCACGAGAGAACATTTTGGATTTTTTATGTACCACATTTTTACAACTTGCTCCCCATTTTTAAATCTCGTACCCCATCCGCACCCCCCTTGTCCTGATCCTGGCGACGTCACTGACTGCAAGCATTGTATTCTTCACCTGACATAATTAGGAACATTAAATCCAGACGTTTGAGATAGGCAGGGCATGTAGCATGTATGGCCAAATCCAGAAATACATATAGAGTGCTAGTTAGGAGGCTACAGGAGAAAAAGACCTTTGGGGCTAATATTAAAATGGATTTGAGGGAGGTGGGATATGGTGGTAGAGACTGGAATAATCTTGCTCAGGATAGGAACCGATGGAGGGCTTATGTGAGGGTGGCAATGAACCTCCGGATTTTCTAAAAGCCATTTGTAAGTAAGAGAAATGTTTAGAACAGAAGTAATAAACACTCTCCACATTATACCTTTTTTTTCCCTCTTGTACGGAGGAGGGACCCGAAGGCTTGCACTGCAGCCTGAGGCTTATTGTGCTTACCACTTCTATTCTGTGAACGATTCAGGGGCGTATATTGCAGATGTTCAAGGTGTGCGCTGGACACCCTGTAAATTCGGTAATCTCATTTTTTTATTTTAAGTTGTTTTATATACCTAATGCAACAATAATTTTAATTTATCACAATTTAAATGCGTGGTAATCTCATTGGAAATTGACGTATAAAGTTCAAGACTAATTTTAATTCATTACCATTAAAATATTTTAAATGCTTGCAGGTTGAATGTGCACACCATCCCCAGAACGGCTTTCATTTTATAACATACGCTCTGCCTGACGAAGTGGGATGAGTTCTGGTCTGGTTGTCCTGTCCGTACAAAAGAACATCCCCTGCTGAGAGTTACTGCTATAATTCTCTGCGCGCGCAAGGTGGCTTGGTGGGGATACTCGCTTCTCTCAAGCTCGCAGATCGTCCTGTATACAGGCAGCTCAACTTGTCAATAGCGTTACAAAATATTGTGTTTGACGTGTGTGTTTACTGTTTGTGTGAGTGAATTTACTGTGTTTAGGTTTTACTAGGGTTCATAGCTGTGTGCCAGCGCAGGTGAACAATTTAAATTACTTATTTAATGATAATAGCACTTGGAAATGTACACTGTAAAAGATCTTTTGCAAAAGCCATTCTCTTCTCGTCCACTAGGAGAGAAATTACATATAGTGAATAAGAGTAGACCTACCCCGCCACTTCCGAATTTAGTGCAACAATATAAAACAAAAAGCGAACAATACACTAGACATTTTTCTATTTCACAATATGAAATTGTAGAATAGTTAGCGGGTTATGGAACTTCAAACAGGTTATTTTGCTGGCCATGGTTATTGTTTGATCATAAATAATGCAATTTTGAATAACGTTATTTGTAGTTGCCTCCTTTCTCCGGCATTTGTAGGGCAGTCATTGAAACAAGGTGATTAATTTTTAAGAAGTTGTGGTGCGAGTACTTTGAATAATATTTAAATGTCATTTTCTTTTAATTTTATGTCATTTTTCCTTTAGTTTAAGGGCATTTTAATGATCATTTTAAGTAGATTTTTAGGTAATCAACATCCGCCCCATAGTTATTATTTATAAATAATACTAAATGATATATTAAAAATGGCAGTTAATGTTGACCCGATATTTCACTTAGGCCTATAATAATTGTGCGAGATAGACCAACTATACTGGGTGTTCATTTCAAAGTGTGTCATGACGTCACTGTTGTTGGGTCACCGATTTGAAGCGAGTTTCAGCTTAAATGTTAGAGAAGTTGCCTATTATTTAAGGCGTTCTTCAATCTGAACTTGAGAACGTGTACGGTATAACTTGAACGTCGTAGCAACAGATGGCGGTCTGTATGGTCTGTGTGCTACCATAACCTCTTTCGAACTGTGTTTTGCGCCGGCAAGTCGTACGCAGGGTATTTGTTATCATCGGTTGCGTACGGTAACATTCCACAACACAAATCAAATGCTCCGTGTCCATGTTGACCGTCGAAGTTAATGTAAACAAATACGTAAGTAATCGTCTTAACCCTCTCCCCATATCCCGACAGTACGTATTTCCAAACAGTTCACATTCCTGCCACTACTGGCGTTACCGTACGTATCGGCACGTACTCTTCAGAATGAACGCCGTACTTGCTAGCCAACTTCTCTGCCTCTTAGATTATACACCTGAGCTGCGGAAGTGTAGGAAGATTGAATTCTCTAGGCTCATCAGCTAGCCACATGAAGGCATACAGCGAGCCAAGACACATTTTGAACTGAACACCCAGTATATTTTTAACAGAACACCCAAACTTCAGGTTCAGCATACGCCACTGGAACGATTGGGTAGCCGAACGGATGCGCTCTTGTACAAATAAAGCACACCACACAGTTAACTTAACCTGGGCTATTGTATGGATGACGATATGTGAATAATTAATGATGGTGAAATGAGTCCGAGACCCAACGCCGAAAGTTACCCAGCAATTCTGCTTCATTTGGTTGAGGGAAAACTCCGGAAAAAATCCCAACCAGGTAACTTTCTTCAATCAGGATTTGAACCCAGGCCCGCTCGTTTCATGGACAGACATGCTAATTATTACTCCACAGTGGTGGACATATTCATACCTTACTAAAGTGACCAAATATTTATGCTTGTAAATTAAATTATGAGGTACCGGTATATTAAACAGGTGTATTTTTTCTGGCAATGAATTGTGGGATCTACTTGAATACCCGAAATGGTCTAGCCAACCTTTCATAGGCATCGTCTTTTTCTACGTTTAAAGCTTAATATCTGTGTAGATTATTAGGACTTATTATCAGTAGCGTACCGTTAGGGGGATTTTAGGGTTAAATATTCTCCGAGCAAAGCGAAAAGAGGAAAGAAATAATGTTTAAATTTATCTACATCACATATAATTTCAATGTGATATGCGTGTTCTTTCTATATTTTGTCCAGTTATTGCTTTAAGGGTATGTGTACGTGAACGACCACAAATATTATCAGAAAATGCAGGCTCTAAATTTCTAAAATTTTATAAGGAAATGAACTCACAATTGGACAACAATTACAAGGTACCACAACAAGACTTATTAGAACTTAAATATCTGATAAAAGTATTAAAAAAGGTTACTAATAATATTTTTTACAATTCACTTTTTACTTTAAATTAAATTTTCCAAAATTTCAAAATTTTTACACATTATTTCATAACCCCACAACCATTACAGACAGAATTCTGAAATTTTGTACACTGATTTAACATGCATTTATGCAAAAGATAGACTACAATAATGTCCATATCTTTGAAAATAGAAAAATTAAGTCACGAAACATTATGTAAATTTTAATATATTTTATATAGGACAAATAAAAAATTAATTGTATTGACATAAAAAACTCTACACGTCTGAGAGTAGTCTACTTTTCAGAAATAAGTGTTTATTACATGCAGGAAAAATAATAAAGCTGCCAGAGACCATAACAATGTTACGGTTACCAAATGATGTAACTGCAGAATTTTTTTTTTTCATACTTTGATAAAACTGGTTTGAAAAATATTATTAGTAACCTTTTTTATACTTTTATCAGATATTTAAGTTGTAATAAGTCTTGTTGTGGTACCTTGCAATTTTTGTCCAATTGTGTGTTCATTTTCTTATAAAATTTTTTAAATTTAGAGCTTGCATTTTCTGATAATATTTGTGGTCATTCACGTACACATACCCTTAAGATTAACACAAACTTATGTGTCATATATCTTAGCCATTGGTACTTAGGCTAATACCGTATTTATAGGATATGTATAATATTCCGTTATTGCTATTGTTTCAGTAATTTACTTTGACATACATTTCAACAGCCTTTAACCTTATGTAATGTGTGCGAAAAAAATAAATAATCTTTTATTCAAGCTTCAGTTTTGCAACTTTACACTTAATATAGACAACTGCTTTGTTATATTTGTCTATCAGCTGTAGAGATGTATGTGTGCAGTTTGAGAATAGGTTTCGGTCCACCATTATGGAGTAATGGTCAGCATGCCTGACCATGAAACGAATGGGCCCAGCTTCAAATCCTGGTTGGGACAAGTTATCTGGTTGAGATTTTTTCCGGAATTTTTCCCTCAACCCATTGAGAGCAAATGCTGGTAACTTTCAGCGTTGGACCCTGGATTCATATCTCCGGTATTATCACTTTCATCTCATTCAGATGCTGGATAACCATAGCAGTTGATAAAGCGTCTAAAATAACCAATTACAAAAATAATAGGTTTCATTCATTAACAGTTTCTTTGATATATTTTACATTACACAAGTACATTACGAAAAGTTAAATTTTGGCAGTTGTAAGAATGTATTTCCTTGCTTATATATTGGTTCATTTGTGTAACACTATTTCAGTCGGAATCTTTTATTTCTACTGAAGGGATGTATTATTATTATTATTATATTCAGACTTTGCAGTTTCCTTCTCAGAATCAAATGCGATGTCACATTTAAAGTTCAGTTCTTAGTGTGAAGTTATACATAATTTCTAGCTTCAAAAACATGAGTATATGTGTACTATACAAGTTGTGTCTTTCTTATTTGGCAACTTGTGTACAACATCCTCATTTCGAATTAGAATGTTTACGGAGTTTTGGAGTTTGAGGGAATCTTAATGTGAAAGTCTTTGGCAAAAGCAGTGGCATGAGCAGGATTTCTTTTGAGGAGTGTGGATTTAGATCATATTTCTGTATGTAATTATGAAATTACATATTTCTTGATGCACTTGAAGCCAAACCAAAACTTTCAACTTCTTACAATGGCATTGTTTCCCAACTACATTTCACTCTTGTGTTTTATTAACATGATTTATAATGGAGAAGATTAATGCTTGAAAAATGAGAAAAAAAAATAAATAAAAAATTGTATTTTCATGAATTGATCTGTAAGCTGCCACCGCCACAGCCCTGCGGTATATATTGACTACACCCCAACTCTGGCTACTGGCAACAGGCATCTATAATGAACACCGATCAAAATACCCCTCATTTCTCGTGAAAAACAACTGAATAGACTACAGTGGACTTCATGTTGTCGGCAAACAGCTAGATACATTAAGAAGATTGATCTTGATCTGTAAGCCGCGTTCGGATTTTTATTCCTTGCATTATTTTAAATGGAGCATCGCTCACTTAACCATATCGCCTCTGTTCACATGACTGGATTCCAATCAGAATTCTTGCCAGAGAATTCTAAACGAATTTCCGTATGGTTCAAGACCGAAATATAGAATGTCATGGCAAATTATATCGGTTGCAAGGCCTCCAATCGCGGTAATATCACAGTCTAATAGTCACGAAGCTTGAGTTGTTGAGGGTACTAGGAACAATAGACTGTGCCAGTACTATTTCGCATTGTCTGTGATGAGGCGATAGTAGCGATCATAGTGGTTAGCAACTATCTATGGATGCATATTCCCTATGTATTGAGCTTCGCGACTGCATAAAAGCAATGAAATATACAGAAAGAACATATGAGATGAGATTGGGAAAATACTAAATTAACCAGGTATGTCCTTTATAGTTTGTTACAGAGCTATTCATTTTATTTCCAGGTTCAGTTCAGAACACCACAATGAAATAATGTGCTCTAGCGGTAAATTACAACACTATTTGATTATTCATTCGGAAATGCGGACAATGAGCGATACTATAATAAAAATCTGAAAGAAACAAACGATTTTTTTCTAGCGAGTGCCTAAATATCAAATTTAAATCTTCTTCCGTAAGTGAACGTGTACATGTTCTTTCAAATTATTCGAGCGTCGCATATGAAGGGCTTCTCTCCAGAGTAAATGATAACGCGTTCTTTCAAACATCTGTGCTATCTGAAACCCTTACCACAGTTTCAGCACTCGAAAGACTTATCCTGTGCAAATGAGCATCTGACCAGGGCTTGATTTAGGCAGGAGTGACTCTGCTCAGGGCCTCATGATTCTGGGAGCCTCAAAATCCAGGAACAAGCTTTTTTTTTCAATGAATTATGCAAATGGAATAGACAACAAATCTGCCAACTGAAAATCAGAATTAAGGAAATAAGTAATTACCTAATTATTTATTATGTTATAAAACGTATAAAAAATCAATTTATTGTTTTAAGTTTAGTCATAAGTTGATTGGAGGTTTAACTTGTAAAAAGTTTACTACCATGTACAGTTAATTCAAATTGTAACAGCAGGTCTATTTAAATAATTTAATCATAAATTCAGCAGCCAAAGTTAACAACATTGTCAGTTTTCATTGTATTAAGTGTTACACCAAGTGCCTAGTGCTTGTGTTGTTTGCAGCTTATCTAATTTCTGTTGGTATAGAACCATTTATCGGTGTGTAGTGGTAGTGTTAAAGTTTTTTTTTTTTTTAGGAATGTACATAATTAAAAATGGAATTCCCAAGCAAATTTGAGTTAGTAGCCATTAAAAGAAAATGGAAAGCTATTGAATTTTAACAACAGTAAAAACAACGCTGATCATTGAGCAAGTATGCTCGTTCATATGTTATTAGTAGTAACTCCTTTACTCACAGAGACCTCCAGTTTTAAAAAGTTAAGAATGTTTTAACACAGACTAATGAAGATTTTGGCATACAGAGACAACTGCCACAGCTACTAAATTGTGGAGAGCCAAGATATTTTTTTTGTATAGGCCTAAGCCATAATTTACGAAAAATGAACATTCCTTCTAAACTTCTGAATTACTGTACTAGAGGAAACAAGGTATAGTACCAGCACTACAACCAATGCACTCAGCTTTGACCTGTTTTGTGGCCACACATAATCACCGATACCTTATGGGACCACTTTATTTTTAATTATTCTCCTCAAAATAGAGAATTAATAAAAACCTCCGTGAAATAAATCCATGGTGAAAGGAGATAGGTAACAGAATTTAAATAAAAGAAGATAGGCCTAGTTATCATATATGAGAAGGTACCTCATAAAGATAATTAAGCTCCGGGCATCTGAAATTGTAAATCAGGTCCTGCATGTGACCTTTCAAATTACTTGGGTTTGTAAAGTCTTATCACAAACATCACATTTAAGGGGCTCTCCTCAATGTGAAGGAGTATATGAAATGTCAATTCTTCTTCCTTTACAAACTTTGCAGGAAATTATACAGTATTAAGAATGATCTTGCTTGTGTACACTCATATGATAAATGATATCATTCGTCTCAAACTTCTGGCCACAAATATGACAATTGAAGTGTCTCTGCTTTGAATGACTGAGCCTATGAAGTTTCACATATGCTGCGGTCTTGAAACGTTTCTTACAAATATCGCATTTGAAAGGCTTACTGACTTTGTGCGTTGATACATGAAGTCGCAGATGATCATTTCGTGCAAAGCCCTTCTCACATATTTCGCATTTGAAAGGCTTCTCTCCTGTGTGAGTCATTTCGTGACATCGAAGATGACCAAGTCGTTTGAAGTTCTTAGAGCATATTTTGCATTTGAAAAGCTTATCTCCGCTGTGAATTGATGAATGTTCCCCAAGCTGATTTAGACTGGCAAACCGCTTCTTACAAATATTGCATTGGAAAGGTTTGTCACACGAGTCAATTGATGTATGTTGTCGAAGTTCAGAAAGTTGTGCAAAAATTTTATCACAAATTTTGCACTTGAAAGGGTTATCACCTGTATGGATTGATATGTGATTTCTAAGAAGTTGCTTATGTTTAAAATTTTCGTCACAAATGTCGCATTTGAAACACCTATTAGCAGTGTGGGTTGATTCGTGTGTTTGAAGATTATCAAGACGCCCGAAACTTTTCCCACAAACTTTGCATTTGAAAGGCTTATCATCGGTGTGAGTTGATATGTGCCGACGAAGATGATCAAGCCGTGCAAAATTCTTCTCACAGATGTCGCATTTGAAAGGCTTTTTTCCTGAGTGAGTGCGTTCATGTTGTTTCAGAAGCTTCTGGGAAGTAAATTCTTTGCCACAAAATTCACAAATGTTATGTTGGAAAGGTTTATCACAAGAGTGTTGCTGAAGGTCAGGAAGTTGTGCAAAAACTTTATCACAGATTCTGCACTTGAAAGGGTTAGCACCTGTATGGATTGACTTATGAGTTGCAAGATGATGCCTATGTTTAAACTTTTTGTCACAAATGTCGCATTTGAAAGGCACAGCATTATGGATTGATTCGTGTGTTTTAAGGTTATCAAGTCGTGCGAAACTTTTTTCACAAATTTTGCACTTGAAAGGCTTATAATCTGTGTGAATTGCTGTGTGTCGACGAAGATGATCAAACCGTGTAAAACTCTTCTTACAGATGTCGCATTTGAAAGGCTTTTGTCCTGAGTGAATATGTTCATGTTGTTCCCGAAGTTTCTGTGAAGTAAAGCTTTTGCCACAAAGCTCGCACTGCAAGCTCTTCTGGACTGATGGGTTATCTCCTATTTCAGAATCCTGATTAGTTTTTTCTGAGTTTATTACCATACTAGTGTGTTGTGCAGATTCCTCACATGCATTAATTTTCGGGCTTCTTACGTCTGGCTTGCAGTGTGGTTCCATTGTCCTGTAGTCACAAAAATCAAAGTTCATATCACATGCGACACAATTATGCATGTATGTATGTATGTATGTACGTATGCATGTATGTACTGTGTGTATGTGCATGTATGTTGGTTAGTATCTTATGTTGAGCAGTTCACGATGTCAGTCGCTCTCTTGCACTCCAATATTTAGCAAGAATATTAAAAAAAAAATTGAATAAAGTTGGACAGTAAAGATGATCTTGATCCATATCTTCATTAAGATTACAGACATGGCATATAGGAAGTTCTGCAATATCAATTCTGTATAAACGTTTTATCAAGTTTCGTTTTCTAGGCTCGAGACAGTTCTCCGTTATTCTAATTGATATAATGCTGCAGTTTGTTTACGGCGATCATTGCCGGGTGCGCACTGCTGGCGATTGTCACCTGGAGTTGCTAGCAGTTAAAATGAATGAGCACGGTTTTTTTACAGCAATGATCCCCAACATAGATCATTGGACGCGACGCAGATTGCTGAAGGTTGCTTCTGAAGCAAATTCAGAATGCACATCGCCACTCAGTCCCCTAACTGCCCATTGTGCAATTCAAATCAAGAAATGGATTCGGAACACCTTAAAATCTGTGCTTCAGTGGCTGACCATGACAATATCTTTGAAAAATATTGGGGTAAAAGAGGTCAAATGACTTTATTGTCTGGCATTAGAAAACGACAACAACATACATGTTCAATAATCGATATAGAGAAGGCCATGTAAAAATATTGAATCGAGTTATGGCAGCAAAACAAATGACAATTCACAGCGATGTATGCTGATAAAGAAACCACTTCCTGACGATCATCGCCAGCATTTATATTTGCCAGTGATGTGTGTCTGGCGATGATCACTGTAAACAAATCGCAGCTTAAGAATTCTCATGCTTCGATCCTTGGAGAAAGGTCACACCCGACAATTCAAATAGGAGACTATTTCACCTCCGAATACTTTCACATTCCAAGAAACCATCATATCTGGAATATTATGAAAACAAAAAAGTTTACTGTTTATTGATGGACACCATATATTTGGTGGTTAATCACCCTTATTTATTTGTAGCATTTCCTCTACACATCATGGAACGGTTATACCACTGTGATTAAATTCCTAGAACCTTGTGTGTTTATAATAGGTTGCATCATGTGAAGGTGAAAATGAAAATTGGTTAGGAGAGATTGTAGATGGAATGCACTTCACTACTCTTTTGTAAAATACGTGTGTGTGTCTGTGTGTGTGTTTTTGAAAGGGGGGTCACTATGACCCAGCACTGTGACGTAATAGATTTCGCTTATCCTCCAGTGAAACACATTCCCAACCCACACCAGCCGACTATACTACGGTCTCCTGAGTATCCAATTTTCGAGCAGGCAAACTCACTCAACCCTACACCAGGCTCCTCCATGCACTGTCAGCCAGCGATACGTAATGCTATGTAATGATAATGAAATGGAGATCAAATGAAATTACGTTGATACCCAGTATGGGGAAATGGAAGAACTCCAAGAAAAACAAGTTTGGCCAGGACTCGAATCTGAACCCAGATACAAAGTTCCTTCTAATATTAAGAAAGTATATCTGATGATATCGATGTATTACCATGCAAATGTGGCATGCAGTCAATTGATTAATGCAAATGTTAGAGATTTGATAAAAATTAGTACCGGTAAGAACTTTACTCTGAAACAATACGAAATCCTCGAAAACTAGTAAACAACATTATGGATATTACCGTATTGGTCCTTCTGCACTTGGTATCGTTTACATATTCTTGCTAATATTTTTATTGCAATGAACTACACTCACAGTTTTTACTCGTATTATATTTACTTATTTCACGTTCCAGATATTCTTAATTTTCACTGAGAAATTGTACATTCATAAGCTTTCCCCAGTGTCATTGTTCAAATTAACTGAACACTAATAGTACATTATGCAACGAGCCTATAATGATAGTAATTGAGACGCGAGTATGTTTCATACGAGCGTCTTAATTACCATTATAGGCAAGTTTCATACAACTTTTTATGCTCGACCATATTTCTAACTTGAAATTATTCAGAAGTATTCACTTTTATTTGTATCTGACAGAAGATCGGACGTGACCTTGTTCATAGCTCTTAAATTGTGAGATGTGCGCAGACGCGAAAGTATTGATTTTTTCCGAGGAACAATAATGTCATTGACCTTGATGTAATGTAACATGAACTAATTTTGATTTAATCTGGAAATTGATTTAGAATTGAAAAACGAGATGACAAATTGAATTTATTTGAATATTATTTACAATTAACGCTAATTATTATAATAACAGAACATAACCTCCTGCGACAGTATTGATTTCCAGCCTCCGTGACATTTCCCTCGTTATCTTTCGATTGCATATCCGAGAATAATCGAAAACCTAAACTTCAATGAATAGGTGTACTTTAATGACATGCATTAAAGGACTGCTACCAGGTGTATAATTACTACATTTCGGCATGGTCGAGCATAAAATAAATTACGAAATCCTTTTACAATTCCCTTTCCATTAACAATAAGTTGTGGCCATCTTAAGCTATTACAATGCCTGCATAATGTTTCATTTGCAACATCCACAAATATGACCACATTACATCTTCCCTTGAAACACTCCACGGACCGAAGATATATCCATTCACTAATTTTCCTATATCGCATCATCAACACTTCTTTGCCTAACTATCTTTCAGTGCATTTTAATTTCTTGTCATATCACAGCCTAAGCACTGTTCTAAAAATGACCCTTTATCTATGCCTAGCCATAAAACAGCTTCCAACATTAGTGATCTATTTTATTTTCTTGATTTTAATCAGTTTATCCTTACCTGTCTGAGATGTCTGCTACTGGATCTTTTCCTACCAACTGCGCATACCATGACTCTTCCTGAAGAAGAAAATGTAATTATGAAACAATAAATAAATTAGGAAGTACTGACACATATCAAACAGGATTAGATCATGATGTAGTTGTAGCGTTGCACAATGACAAGTCTTCTCTACGAATGTATTAAATTATTGATTTATTTTTTTATTTAATTAATATTATACTTTAACACTGTTCAAGATATTATACTGCTGTGGCACTAACAGAATAGTCCAAGAAATGCAAACAAATGGAACCACCCCTATCTCTTTATGATCTGCTTTAGGGGAACACGTACACTGCACTTACTTTCAGTATACAGTTCCAATGTCGAAGTAAATAACAACTCCCCTGAGTACAGCTGAAGCAGAATGCTGCTTCTCTACGTTAAAAAAGAGTTTAGATATTGTGCCAAAGTGATAGTACAGACTGAACGCTCTAGCAATGCTATCCATTGAACGTGACTACATTGCAAGTGTATTAATGTATATAGGAAACGAAAATGCAGATGGTTTAGCAAAGAAAGGCAGCACTGCTACTTACAGATCTATTACTAAATCTACATATTACTCTGTGAAAAGATTTATTAAATCTACATACTTAGACTTCAACAAAAAAAAATTGATAACACAATCCCAAAGGAAAAAAATGGAACTCTCTGCATCAGAATCCACGAAAATCGTCTGTAGCTGCATTTAGATTGGCAACAGGCCATGATTGTTTGGCCAAACACTGGCATAGAATTGGAATATATCAGTCCCCTAACTGTCCATTGTGCAACTCAAACCAAGAAATGGATTCGGAACGCCTAAAAATCTGTGCTTCAGTGGCTGGCCATGATAATATTTTTGAAAAATATTAGAGTGCAAGAAGTCAAATGACTTTATTGTCAAACGCCTGGCATTAGAAAACAACAACAACAACAACAACATTGCAAGTATTCCGAATTTCAATGACAGAGTAATCGAGAACTTATCACACCAAAAGCAAAAACAAATGGAGTTCATATGCTAAAGATAATGTAAGTAATACATGTTTTTCAAAATTATTATGTTCTTACTCAACATTTGTTATTCAGAAGCTTTTCATTTAATATAAATTGTGTTTATCTGACAGAATTCGAGATTTATACCAATGTCATTCCAATTCTTAAAAAACTTGCAAATTAACTTTTCTACTAAACTCCAAATTACGATTTACTTACGAGTATAGAACAGAATCCCTCTTAACCGGCACCAAAGGGACCAGGATAGTTTGGATACGAGATTTTGCCGGATAATTGAATAAGCCTAAATACATGTATATAGGCTACAAAAAAAAAGTTCGTATTTCGCCATGTGAAGTTTATTTCTCTATCACTTGCTCATAACTGAATAAATATAAAAATTGTGCGAACTTCCTTTATTAAAACACATCACACAACACACACACACATATATATATATATATATATATATATATATATTACACAATTCTAGGTTCGAATATTGACTGAAAACGAAAGTTCGTGCGAACTTCCTAATGTGGCAACATTTACGACCCAAACATAAAAACTGTGTGGATTTCCTTTATTAAAACACATCACACAACACAAATAATACAGTAATTTTTGGTTCGAATATTCACTGAAAACGAAAGTTCGTGTGAACTTCCTAATGTGGCAAAACTGATGGCCCAGACTGGCAATGTGGCAGATTTAAACTTTTTTTTTGTTTGGCTCAGCCAAAAGTGCCATTCTTTTGGTATTGCCAGTTATTTGGGTGCCGGTTACGAGGGATTTTACTGTATATAGCTGTAAATTATTTCATGCGGATCACTATTGAAACTTAATAAAAAATAGTCATTACTTTTCCAATGAAATAATAATCAGTATCCAATTTCAAAGTAAAGAAAACTGAAGAATTTCATACAAGAATTTTTCATTACTGGAAATTACAAATGGCGACTGAGCATCTACAACAGCCAAGAGTCAGCACAATGTAAAAGACACCAAAATGAATGCTCACCTCAATGTCGAACTTTAACACTGGGAATGGAATTGGATCTTCATCTTCTTCATGTTTTATACTTGATTTGAAATCACAGCTGAAGTCAGGAAGTTCTCTCTTGATCTGATCCACATTAACTTTCAAGATATTGCCTTCCTGTGTAGCAAATATGACAAATGAGAAATTTATATTTTTCCATACACGGGTTTCCACAGAAAGACTAATTATTATTATTTGTTCATCTTCGAATCACAGAAACATACAGCATATATCCACTTACCGTAAACAAAGGTTTCTGCTCTTCTCCATTTCCAGCATCAGTCTGTAAAGCCAATGGGTCATTATCAGGCTCTATTTTAATCAGATCCATGACAACTGAAAAGAAAATCTTAAATTACCGGTATGTCATTGCTTTGCAAATAACACTTCTTCCACAATACACCACAATCAGGTGCGCTTCCGAACAGGGGCAGTAGCATTTCCTCTAAGGTTAGAGCCCAGTTTAGGTGTGTATGTATTAATCGAAAATTAGGGGATAGAAAATATTGAGAATGGGACGCATGTTTATATGACTTTTTTTTTTCGATTAATACATACACACACCTAAACTGGGCTCTAACCTTAGAGGAAATGCCACTGGCCCTGTTCGGAAGCGGGCCCAAAAATTGTCCACACTTTTGGAGTAACGGTTTGCGCGTCTGACCACGAAACCAGGTTGCCTTGATTCGAATCCCGGTCGGAACAAGTTACCTGGCTGAGGTTTTTTTTTCTGGGGTTTTCCCTCAACCCAAAATGAGCAAATGCTGGGTAACAATCAGTGCTGCACCCAGACTCATTTCCCCGCCATTATCGCCTTTATTCAGTTCAGACGCTAAATAATTTGAGATTTTGATAAAGCGTGTAAAATAACCCACTAAAAAAAAGTAAAATAAAAAAAAGGCAATTCTTTACAATTGCGTTACCAAAAGCGAATATCTATCCATACCAACTAAAATTCGAACAGTAAATATGCAAGGCATACCAAAATCCTGAACTAACCAAACCTAACCTGTCACTCCTCGACCTTACGAAAACACGCTGTCTGTCCACTGGCCTATTACCTATTGATCAATCCACCCATCCACCTACATATATACGTACCTACCAAAAAGGGTTACATGCAAGGCATGCGATCACTCCTTTCTGCTGGCCACCATTCTTCCGCCATTATTCCGGTGCGGAATTGGTGTCCGCACTCCATTTTTCATATGTTTAGATATATGACTCGACTAGAAACAAAGTTATGTAAGTACATTCGTACCTTAGCGTGGTAGTGCAAGAGTACAGAAAGATTCCTGAAGCTTTTTATAAAAAAATTGTTAACTTAATAAATTACTTTCTACGGTCAAGGCAACCAGCCACTGAACGAATAGTGCACTTTTATCGCTGCCAATGTGACGCTATAAATCAATTTTCAAGACTTTTGTCACAACCATAACGCATTTAAATTTTTACTGTGTATAAATTACCACTGCATTAACACATTGAGTCATTCATAAAACACACGCTTCATTCTACAACTACCGGTACGCTAAAAATTGAAACCGCAATAACTTAAAAATTTACAAAAAAGCTACACTAGTGTTCCCTTCGTACTCCGCTCACACACCTTGCATAATAAAGGCCTACGAATCTAACAAGTTAGGTTTGGTTAGTTCAGGCTTTTGTTATGCCTTGCATATACGATCAATTGTATTTCCAAAAAAAAAAAAATCATAAATTCAACGATTTTCACTTTCGAAATCACTGGAACTACCTCAGCACTAGTTAAAAAAAAAAACAAGTTTACTTACTACACCTCTGACGTTACAGCTAACGCAAACATTTACCTGATAAGATTTCACTTATTGACAACTCTTCTAGCAAAATACTGTACCTGCTCGTGCATTATTACATTATGTAAGAATTATACTTTAAATAGGTAACTAAGTCGATGTTCCTACACTTTCAAATCTACCAGGGCCCATTGATTTGCTTCCATTGTGTCATTTGTTTTGTACTTCTACTATTAAGGTACGGTCACACGTCGCTTGTTTTGTAGCGATGCAGTACAAAAAAAACTGCGCAACTCTTGTACTGCGACGTGTGAACAAGTTTTGTACTTCTACTATTAAGGTACGGTCACACGTCGCTTGTTTTGTAGCGATGCAGTACAAAAAAAAACTGCGCAACTCTTGTACTGCGACGTGTGAACAACGGTGCAACCCGAAAAGTAGCGGCTGCCGAACCTGCTGCCCGCTACTTTTTCATGCAGCGCGCGGCTTATAGCGACGTGTAAACAGGGTTCTCAGGGTTGCAGCCGCAGCATTTTTGATACCGGTTTTGTTGAAACTTTTGCTGCGGTTGCAACCAGAGTTACCACCCAAATGTGTCAATGATACTTTTATTGTTTGGATATATTTTAATGTTAAATGTGATGAAAATAAATTATTTGTAACAGTTATTAAATACACAACACAGTCTGAGCATAATTGCTGACGATATAATTCATTTTTTAAATTTTCCGTAGCGTTGTTCCAAACAGAAGGGTTGCCAACATTGATTACGTGAATATACTGTTGGTTATCATTTAAGTATATAGGCGTTTTTAAAAGCTTTATAGTAAAAATAATGTCAATTTCTGAATACTAGATATGACAGAAAAGCAAATAATAGATAAGGAAGCTTTCGCATGAGTTTTTTAATAATGCGAACATAACCACAAAATGTATATTGAGAAGTCAACACGGAGATGGAAACATGCAGCAAGACTGCGGCTGCAAAAGTAGCGCCTTGTGTGTGAACAGACTCGCAACCTCCAGTTGCAACTTTTGCAGCACTCGGGTTGCGCAGCACGAAAAGTAGCGTGCAGCGCGCTACTTTTGGCTTACGTGTGAACACGACACGCAACTTTTGCAGCTGCAGTACAAAAGTTGCGCTGCAAAAGTAGCGACGTGAGACTGTACCTTTAGTTACAGATCGGACAGATCAATGATCTTGCAGCCATAATTCAGCTTTTCTTCATAAAAATTAACAAGTTTTACAATACCGATATCATCAAGGTTGTGACTTTGATGATAATTTTTTCTATCAGGCACTAACATTATACCCTTATCTGTACGGGCTACATGAAGATACACCAAACTCGCGCATTATTTTGTGCTCACTCCAGCTTCTAGGAAGGCACGTAAGAATTCAGTATCTCTCATTAGACGTTTTTACATTCGCAAATTTTTCTTTGAATTGTACAATCATTTTTTCCTCATCATTACTATCACTACGCGTTTTAAACACTTCATTACTGGCCTTCCTACAAGTGTATGATTTCGCACGAGAGTTTTCGCTTGGAGATAGTGGAGTGGAGTGAGAGGAGTTAAGAATCTTATTTATATTAATGATTGTTGGCTCCGCTTCTGTTTCCAGCAGTACATATTCCTCTTCACTTGATTTTTTCTCTTCATAATCTGTTTCAGTTTCTTCCACACTAGTAATTCTATATATCTTAATTCGACAGCGACAGCATATCGCATCACCTACAACTAGGTCAGGTAGTTTTTTTCGCATTTCTTCAGTCACTTTTCTGTTCCCTATTTGTCTACTACGCTTTTGAAAACCGAAAGGATTGCAACACCATAAAGTATTAAACATTCTCACAATTTTATACATTTTGAAGCACTACAATATAACACCCACTGAAACTGCAGCTGAACATTGTACAATCAATCAGCTGATATCCAGCTGCAAAGGCGCGCGATTTTCTGTTTACAGTAGATAACAAGTGATGGACACACTAATCGCTATTCGTTAGCTTGCCTTCAGTCCATGCATAGCATGGCATACAACTTTCCATTTAAACGCAAATAACCCGTATCTTTATAATTCAATAACTAGCACAGTTCGGCTCATACCGTCATGAAATTTAAATGATGGCTTTGGCTTGTGTTTATCTTGTAGAAAACAAGATATCAAATGATAAAAAGTGTTGTCTATGAAAATATAAATAATTGTCGGTATTTGTTTCAACGTCACTTTTCGCCCTTATCCTGAAATATTATTTTTAATAATCCGTTGATTTTAAATATGCACATTCCTCTTCAGAATGATGTAAATGCTTCATTTTTAGACGATATGTAACATTATTATAAATGTTAATTTTTAATACACATGACAACGCCCCCCCCCCCAAACTTCCCCCTTCACTTTAGCTAAGTTAGTGATGTTACGATTTATATACCATGTATATTATCTTTACACTGTGATTCCATAGACATAATAAAAATCAAAAGAAATCGGATACTTTGTTGACAAAAATTTGAAATTTTGTTTGGAATGACCCAGCAGTGATTCAGATCACAATAATCGGCCCAGTGATGCTAATTTTAGAGAATTTGCTTATTTTTTTAGGTTATTTTACGACGCTTTATCAACATCTTAGGTTATTTAGCGTCCGAATTAGATGAAGGTGATAATGCCGGTGAAATAAGTCCGGGTCCAAGACCGAAAGTTACCCAGCATTTGCTCATATTGGGTTGAGGGAAAACGCCGGAAAAAAACCTCAACCACATAACTTGTCCCGACCGGGAATCGAACCTGGGCCACCTGGTTTCGCGGCCAGACGCGCTAACCATTACTCCATAGGTGTGGACGAGAATTTGCTTAGTCTTTTGACGACAAAAATTATGGAAAAGTGACTAGCAACTTTTCGAGATATTTTACAAATTATCTAACAAATTTATCGAATTTCTTCCTTTACGTCAATAAATTTTCATCCTATTACGAGCTGAATTACCTCTGCTGCTCTGAGTGAGGTTCTGACTGATACGTACATCTATTACCATGCAGTGCATCTCACTTTACGATGTGTGTCAGAGGAAGAACAATAAAATTGTTGTATACATCTGATTATGTACAGCTCATGCAATTTGTCAAGACACTTGCGATGTGCAATACAGGAACAACATTTCTGTTGAGAGGGGTAGGAATAGAAGGAAAGGTCGGACGTGTCTACGGAGTTCAAGACAAAAACAAACGCATTCCCCCATAATTCGTAAGTAGACTCATCCGATCTCGTGCGCAACTCTGTAGGAAGAGTGGGGGAGTGTCTGGACATAATGCATGCGCTGTAACTAGTCAGCGATGTATGCCATGGGTGGTTAAAGAAACTGGCCACCCTACCCCATTATCTCCTGGCTTAGTTGTCTCAACAGTGATGTCTTTCTGGTGTCACTTATGAAGTCCAAAACTTCTCTTGGAACAGTTGACACAACATGAGTTGAATATGAAAGCCCATCACTGGTATCATAATAGATATGAAAGCATGTTTACGTAAGAATGAAAATCAGCATCACATAACCTAGAAAGAGGTCACTACACCCACTCATCTTCCCCCCCCCCAGAAACTTTTTTTTACTTGGTTATTTAACGACGCTGTATCAACTACGAGCAGTGGCGGTTCCTCGGGGGAGGGAAGGGAGGAACGTCGTCCTCACATTTTCTTCTTTTGAAAGTAAATACCAAATAAAATATGTGCCTTGAAATTCGAGAAGATTCGATAATTTTTAAGTTCACAGCTATAAGAAAAACTCGGTTGATCGAGTTTTAAACGACGCGCGCTCATGTGCTGTAGAAGACTGTGAGAAAGATGCGAGATTGTCTGTGTGGAGGAAAGGCACTCCATTCCTCCTCTACTGCAGTTAACACACACAGACAACAGCGCACTAGCGGCCAGAGAAAGAAGCAGAGTTTTAAAGCAAGTAAATGAACGGAGAGGGAGGAGATCCTCCTCTGAATCAGTCATGGGCGGGAAATAGAAACCGACTGGTCGTGCAGCAAGCTCGCTACCGCTGCCACCTAACGATGTTGCATTCAACCAGACTATAACACATCTAGGAGGAGACACAACAAAAACAGTTTTAACGCAACACTATGAAAGACACCATGTAAACTTTTTTCTAATTATAAATAAAAAATATTATTCATTGCACTTTATATAGGCTACTATTCATGGTTTGAAACTTAAAGTTAAAGTGGGTTTTCATCTTACGATGTTTGGTGACGTATACACGTCCGTTGATGTGACATATTAATGAATTTAAATACTATTATAGTCACAATCATGCCATGGTATGAAAGAAAAATTTCACAACCTCGAGCGGGAATCGAACCGACTTCGTCTCAATAAAGTGGGGTTTATGTAAAACAAAGAGGAAGTAGTTCTACGTAGCTGGCCCCTGAAATTCACTTCTATTCATTGTTTACTAGACAGGGCAACAGCCAAGTTGTCAGTTTTGTACAAATATATTTGAAACTGAAAGTAGGTACTCCAAACTACATCATTTTTAATATAAAAAATTAATCGGCCACCAGCAGCTTTGAACAATAATGATAGTATGACTTTACAAGAACTGACATTCTTCAAAAGCATGTGATACTGAAATTGTAAATGTACATGTGGCAACACAGACCACATGGGTGGGTGCAGTATTCTCGCTTTCCTCAGATTATTTCCCATTCCCATTTCCATAAAACGGTTCCGGTTACCAGTTAGTAGCTAGTCTCTTCCAACACGTGTGATGCTGTAATGTGCTCGAAAAATGCTACGAGGTTGTGAATTTCCTTGTAATTGTTCATTTGTGCAATTATTCAACAATGAATGGAAGTGAAAACATAATATATTTTGGACAATTTAGGACACTCAGTTTACAAGAACAGATTATTGCTATACAGAAGGGAAGGCCAACCCCAACACTACCTGGTCTTACATGTATGCATGTAGGCTAATTTGTAGCATGTTTCATTCAAGAAGGTGTCATTTCATGCTGTTAACTTCTTTCCTCCTCTTAAGAAATATGCATGAGCCGCCACTGACTACGAGATTATTTAGCGTCAATGGGATTGGTGATAGAGAGACGAGGCCGAGGATTCGCCATAGATTACCTGACATTTACTTTATGGTTGGGGAAAACCTCGGAAAAAACTCAACCAGGTAATCAGCCCAAGCAGGAATCGAACCTGCGCCCGAACGCAACTCCGGATTGACAGGCAAGCACCTAAGCCGACTGAGCCATGCTGGTGGCTCCCCAGAAACTCGAGGGGTTGTGAAGGCTCCTTTGATGTAACTAAACGTAGTATCAAAAAGTGTGCCCCATTCCGAATTTTCTGCTTACATCAAAGGCAGTATTTATATAAAACAAAGTGACGTAATACACAATTTACTACTATTATTGTAGCAAATCTACCGGTATATCTTTCTCTAATTTGTACCTCTATTGAACTACATTTTTACATTACTGCATAAAACTGGCAACTGAAGGAAACTATATTATTTTTAACATCAATTTCACATAACTGAACTCCCTATCATCTGTAGACATTCCAGTTCCTTGAAGCTTTGTATTCCATCCTCAAAACTTGAACTTGTTGAACTAGGTGCAGCACATGGTGTTGATGTTTCTGTTGACTATTTTTTAGCGTTAAACTCTAGAATATAGTCAGCATTAATGACTGTTCCAATGTTGGCTCAAAATAAAGGAAGAGAGAAACAAGTGAAGAACACTAAAAATGACTTACTTATGGCTTTTAGCGAAGCGGAGGTTCATTACCCTCCTCACATAAGCCCGCCATCGGTCCCTGTCCTGAGCAAGATTAATCCAGTCTCTGTCATCATATCCCACCTCCAACAAATATATTTTATTATCCTCCCAGATGAGATGGGCAAGGCATGTAGCACATATGGGAGAATCCAGGAATGCATATAGTGTGTTAGTTGGGACCTTCGAGGAGGCTGAGACATAGATGGGAGCAAAAGTGTACATGCTCCTTTAAACAACTTGATCATATGAAACCCCTACCATAAGTCACACTTGAAGGACTTTTCCCCTGTGTGAAAGAGACTGTGTTTTTTCAAACACATCTGTTGTCTGAAGCTTTCACCACAGGTTTCGCATTTGAAAAGCTTGTCTTGTATGAATGAGCATATGTACTTTCAAATTGCTGGGTTTGTGAAGTCTCCATCACATACATCACATCGAGGACATCATACAAGAAGAGCATATCAACAACTGCAATGTTATTGCAATATTTTAATCTAATCTATTTATGTTTCAAAACAAACATCTGAGAATTACAATGGGTATGAGGAAGGAACATTGATAATACCTTGTTGTGTAGACAAGGTTACGAAAAAATATTCTATATTTAAATGGCTCTAATGTAAAGTTGCAGTTTTGCTGATATGCCCTTAAGGCATAATGTCCTCGACATGTAAAGGAACTATCCTCCATGTGAAGGAGTATGTGAAATTGTAAATTATTTTTCTCCCACCAGCTCTTGAAACAAATATCACATTTATAAGCATTATCTTCTTTATGTACACCCATATTGTTTTTCGACATAATTACTATCTTAAATTTGTGCCCACAGATATGACAACTGAAGAGTTTCTCCTCAGAATGACAGAGCTTACGAAGTTTCACATATTCTGAGATCATAAAAGTTTTCATGCAAATATCGAATTTGAAAGCATATTATCTGTGTGCGTTTGAATGAGTTTGAAGATGACTATTTCGTGTAAAGGTCTTCTGACATTTTCCATTTGAAAGGTTTTCGTCCTCTGTATGAGTCATCCTTTGATCTCGAAGATGGTAAAGTCGTTTGAAGCTCTTAGAGCATATTTTGCATTTGAAAGACTTTATTTCCAAAGAGAATTGATGAGTGATGTCCAAGTTAACTAAGATGAACACACCTCTTCTCATAAATCTGCAGTGCTTGGGAAAAGTGACATAAGTCAGTTTCCACAAACCTTGTTTGATAATTTATTGACAACTTACAGAACATCTGCTCGCTTTGAAAAAGAGACTCAAGTATTCCTCCCATTATAATAATAAATAAAGAAAAAAGTCAAATCGACATAAACCAATGTAAGTTGTCAATAAATTACCAAAAATGGTTTGTGGAAACTGACTTGTGTCACTTTTCCCAGGCACTACAGAAATATTGCTTCAGAAAGGTTTATTACTTAAGTGAATTAGATTACTGCATGTTGTCCAACTTCAGAAAGTTGCGCAAGGATGTTATCACAAATTCTGAACATGACAGGATGAGTACTCATATGAATTGACTTGTGACATTTAAGATGTCTACATTTACAACTTTGTAACAAATGGCACATTTGAAAAACGTATGAGCAGTATGGGTTGATTCTTGTATTTGAAGCTACACTGTCACAATTTTGAATTTGAAAGACTCATTATTTGTGTAAGTTGTTTTGTGTCCATGAAGATGATCAAGTCGTGAAAAACTCTTCTCACTGATGTCGCATTTCAAAGGCTTTTGTCATGAATGGACGTATTAATGTTGGTTCAGAAGTTTCTGAGAAATACAGTCTTTGTCACAAATTTCGCACTGCAGATTCTTCTGGAACGAGGGGTCATCTCCAACTTCAAAATCTGATTAGTTTCTTTCATGTGCATTCCTGAAATGCTACAACACCAGATTGTTGAACAGATTCCCCATTTACATCAATTTCGTTGCTTCTTACATCATCTTCACTGAATCGTTCCATGATTCTGTAAAACAACAGACCTGTGGTCAAAACTCCCCTTCTTCTGGAATATACTTACAGATTACTGAAAAATAAATTTCAAGTTTATTAACTTTTGCAGACGATTAATCATAAAATAGATTATTATACTGTATGTACAGTTCAAGAAGTACCTCTGAATGAGGTTCTAGCTGATATGTACATCTATTACCAGGCATTACATCTAATTTGATGATATGTCAAAGAAAGAACAATTGTTTGTAAAATCTGAAGTGTGACTAGTTAATATCTAGCTAGTTGGAGATGTTTGCAAAGGAGGGTCTGACCTAGTTGCCTCATTAAGTGTGCCTTGTTGGTATCACTTGTGAGGTTCAGACCTGTCTTCGGACAGATGACTAAACAACAACAGTTCAAGACAATTTATGAACGAAATTTAACATCGTTTCTGAGAATTGGAACGTTAATAATCCAATCACCTGTCATTTGAGTCATTATCCTCTTCTGAGAAAGTTGGTACTGGTTTTTCTTCTGTTGAATGTTCAAACCATGATTGTGCCTGTAGAAGGAAAATTTCATTGCAATACAATATGTAAATTAAGAAGTACTGATGCAGATCATGATCAAGTTGAGTGTTACACAATGACCGGCTTTCTTGCAGAATATGTATAAATAAATTAATCTTAGCATGTAGGCTTTCACAGCCGGTGTCTAGTTGAAATGGAGCTTCTGGGCTAAGATTCTGTGGTCTACTGGTGTAGATATTTCCAGACATTTCATCTACTGCTGCGGGAGACATCTTCAGTGGTTAGGTAACCTAGGTCGAAGTCTTCTGCTGGGATACCTGTGGCAACTGATAACCTAACTGGTTGCCTGTCCTTATTTATAGAGTCAGGGATTGGCCTTAGTGTTCTGTTGTCGCAGCAGTCTGCACCCGTTGGTCCAGTGAGTGTGGACCGCCACGACAAAGGTACATCACGACCAGCCCAAGGCCACTGAGGTCCAATGGGTGCGGACCGCCACGACAACAGAACACCAAGGCCAATCCCCGGCTCTATAAATAAGGACAGGCAACCAGTCAGGTTATCAGTTGCCACAGGTACTCCTAGCAGAAGACTTCGACCTAGATTACCTAACCACTGAAGATGTCTGCCGCAGCAGTAGACGAAACGTCTGGGTATATCTACACCAGTAGACCATGGCATCTTAGCCCAGAAGCTCCATTTCAACTATAAATAAATTAATTAAACAGAATGGTATAAGAAACGCAAACCAACAGGACTAAAAATTGGAGATAATCTCTATATACAAAACTCACTCTTCAACGACAACTAGGCTTTAGTCACTAATGAAAGAGATGACGCAATTATGTGAGAAGAAAATCATAAGAATACAAAAAATATGGACTGACAATTAATTATAGGAAAATCAAATATCTAAATACGAACTCTTCTGATAATTTACAAATTAATGAGAGAAGAATTCTAATAGTACAAAATGAGGAGCATCGTTTCAAAATGTATTATGTACCACTTACAATTTTTTTACACGAACGACGAAAAACTGGATTACTCGTAAACCGGAGAAGTTTCCAGAACACTACACAAAACCATTTTTAAGTACTGGTTTCACAGTTTACAAATATGACGACTTGGAACCATCAGACCTCACAGCATGAAAGATAAATAAATAGAAAGTAACAAATTTAATTTCGTTCACTGGGGGACTTAATATGTTTTGAGACGATGCTCCTCAAATATTAAAACGGAATAAAACACAAAAATCGTGTTACTGACTAAATGAAGAGAGTGTTTTCTTTAATGCTGTAGTATGCTTATCTCCACTGACCCGTGCTCCATTGCAGCTAGGAAACTGAAAACAAATCTGCCTGTGACGTCATTTAATCCAGACAGTAGGCAAACCTGGGATTAATACTGTAGCCAGTAGAGAATGTAGTGGCAACAATAGTGGTGTATTTCGAGTTAAACATTTTAAGAGACTAGTAATGATTTTGTCCACATGAAACCTTTACAACTTCAGATGTAAATAACAAAGTATGTTGTTGTTGTTGTTATCTAATGCCGGGCTTTGGCAACGAAGCCATTAGCGTTCTTGCTCTCCAATATTTCTCTGTGGTGGATCCATCAGGTAGAACTTCACAGGTTATGAGATGATCTTCAGTCATTTCTTCTTCTTTGTTGCATAGAGGGCAATTTGGGTTTGTGTAAATTCCTATTTTATTGAAGTGTTTGGCCAAATAATCATGTTCTGTAAGCAGTCTGAATTTTGCTACTGCAGATTTACGTGGGATTTCTGGAATAATTTCTGGGTTTTTTATTAAAATGCTCCATTTTTTATCTTTGGCTTTGGTGCATAGTGCTTGGTTTTGCTTGATTTTATATTTATTTTTAATTAGTCTTTTGATGGATGTAAAAGGTAGGCTTGTATTTGTATTCTGAATTAAATTGGATCCTTTTTTGGCAAGAAAGTCAGCAGTTTCATTTCCAGCAATTCCGCAATGTGCAGGTATCCATTGCAATTGAATTCTTTTCTGTAGTTTTTGAAGTTGTTGGATCATTTTGTGACATTCTTTAATTTGGATTGACATCATTTTATATGAATTTATTGCATATAATGCTGATTTAGAATCAGAGAGAATGATAGCATTTTGAAATTTATCTATTCTGTATAGTAGGTGTTGGAGTGAGATATGAATAGCCATTATTTCTGCATCAAAATTTGTTGTATGATGTCCTACTGGTTGATAAAATGAGAATAACGCACACGTAATTCCTGATCCTGAGTTGTTATCGATAGTAGACCCATCTGTGTAGATATGTAACCATTCTTCTGGTGGGTATCTATTGTTCACAGCTTCTAATGCCAGCGCTTTTAGTACAGGTTTGGAAGTTTCAGATTTTGTAACTGGTTCTTCTAAATCTAGTTGAATGTTAATTGTTCGAAGTATTGAGATATGATATCTGGATGTAGTTTTCAGCATGTTAATCAGAAACTGTCAAACTTCTTATGGAAATTTTGTTGGAGTTCTGAAATGCGTTTTTTGGTTGTAGGTGTGAATTTTTGTGAAATCTGAGAGTGAAGGAGATATGAACACCTCAGGAGATGACATAATGTGTATCCTAGTTAACTGACACACAACCAGATACACAGGTGCAATATCACATCTGGACCCTATATGGAAGAGAACTGCCATCACACCCAACAATTCAGGAGTGGCACCGAAAATTTAGAGAGACTGAAAGTGTGCTGCGGCAAAAGGGCAGTTGGCGGCGAAGTACAAGTGTGCAGGTGCATTTGCCCTCAAAGGAATTCTTCCTCGGCATCAATTCTAGCCAGCATGTCGACAGGAAATGCTATGCGGTGTAGATGATTATCAGGCTGAAGAGCTTGCACTAGCTGAACTTCATATGCGTACAGTCTCAGATTCCTGAGAAGGACTTTGTGGACAGTTGTACGCATCAAGTTCAATTCCCTGGCGACACTGCGAATGGACTTACTGATCATGTCTCATAAAGCAGGATATACATTGTGCCTTCCACATCTCCTTCACTGTCAGATTTCAGATCTCACCAAAATTCACACCTGCAACCAAAGAACGCATTTCAGCAATTCAACAAAATCTGTATTTTTATCCACATATATTTCAGTATACATTGACGGATCCTTGATCTCCAGAGAACAAGGTGCCAGTGCAGGTGTTACATGCTGTCTCTTCTCACTTTATAGATCTCTTGGGTATGGAACAACAAGTTTTGATGGAGAAATCATTGTAATAAGTGAAAGTCTCAGGAATCTTCTATGCCACATCAATAAATTTAAGAATGCAGTTATATTGTCAGACTCCAAAGCAGCTATTCTATCAATAGTCTCTAAACACACACCTTCATCTCAAACAGCAGAAATAACTAAAATGCTCTCTCAATTAATATCACTCAATAAAAGAATTGTATTCCAATGGATACCATCCCATTGTGGAATCCTGGGAAACGAGAATGCGGATGCTTTAGCAAAGAAGGGCAGCACTGCTACTTTACAAACCTGTTACTAAATCTACGTATTACTCTGTGAAAAGATTTATTAAATCTACATACTTAGACTTCAACAAACAAAATTTGATAACACAATCCCAAGGGAAAAAATGGAACTCTCTGCATCATAATTCACAGTTAATTCCCGATTTACCACGAAAATCGTCTGTAGCTGCATTTAGATTGGCAACAGGCCATGATTGTTTGGCCATACACCTGCATAGAATTGGAATATATCAGTCCCCTAACTGCCCATTGTGCAACTCAAACCAAGAAATGGATTCGGAACACCTCAAAATCTGTGCTTCAGTGGCTGGCCATGATAATATCTTTGAAAAATATTGGAGTGCAAGAGGTCAAATGACTTTATTGTCAAATGCCTGGCATTATAAAACAACAACATATTTCAGTACACTGTAGGAGAAAGGACGGTGTAATAATCATGATTAAGATCTAGAATACATTCTTCTATACTGTCCATCCATAAATCACAAATGAAGTAAATTAAAATCAACAGTACCAGTTGCAGAAGACACAGCCCTGCAGTATATACTGACTACACCCCAACTCTGGCTATTAGCAACAGGCATCTATAATGAACACCAATCAAAATATCCCTCATTTCTCGTGAAAAACAACAACTGAATAGACTATAGTGGACTTTATGTTGTCAGCAAACAGCTGGATACATTAAGAAGATTGATTGTAGGAGAAAGGACAAAGCCGATACTACGAATAAAAACAAACTATTCAAGACTTTTCCTATGAAAGAATAAATAGTATCAAATCTCAAAGTAAAGAGAAATTACGAATTTAACACAAGAATGTTTCATTACTAGAAATTAAAATAATGAGTGAATAGCTCAAATAGCCAAAAGCCCAAAACGATGTAAAAAAACAACAAAGCAAACACTCACCTCATTGTCTAAATTCAGTAAGAAGAGGTAAAACTGTCTCTGCTGAAATTCCTTGTCATTCCGTATTAAGGCTGTGTCTCAAAGCTCAAGTCCATACTTTTTTTTTATCTTATTGGGTTATTTTACGACGCTGTATCAACATCTCAGGTTATTTAGCGTCTGCATGAAATGAAGGTGATAATGCTGGTGAAATGAGTCCGGAGTCCAGCACCGAAAGTTACCCAGCATTCAAGTCCATATTACACACTAGTGACTAGCAACTAGGTGACTTGTAAACTACACACTAGGGAGCTTTGGACATATTGTATGCTTGAAAAACGGCTTTCTTCATACACTATTTTTCTAAAAACCATGACATCATGGTGCAGCACTGAATTAAGAAGGCAGTGTCCTAATGCAGTTTCATTACAAGTTATGTGCAAAACATAAGGGCTTAATATAATATTACAATCATGTTTAAAATATTATACAGAAGGTACTAACAATGTCAGTGTTCAAAGATAACGTGTTATTCTACATTATATTTACATTATTTCACTTCCAAAGCATTTTAAGATTTCATAACCCCAATTCCAGATGAGGTATCCATGTTTGTTTAGTGAACAAGTCAACAATCAAGCAAGCATTTTCGTTTACTAGCTACTACGGACTTGACTGCTATGCACTATGTAGCTTTGGATCATAACTTCTGACGTCACATCCAGCTATTTAGTCAACAATCTAGTTCACTTCAGCTGAAAATGTAGCTTTGAGACACGGCCTAAGATTAGGATATCATGTATTCTCAGCCTTTTCCTTCAAGAACTGAATTTACATCTATGTATTTATATCTGTATATATATTTCAGTATATTATAGGAAAGCGACAAAGATGCATTACGAATAAAAAAAATATTCGCGACTTTTCCTGTGAAATATGAATTGGTAGAACATTTCAAAGTGAAGAGAAATGAAGGATTGACACAAAAATGTTTCATTTCTCAAATAGCCAAGAGCTCAAAGCAATGTACAGTAAAAAGACACTAAAACGAACACTCACCTCAACATCTAAATTCGACGGTGGAAATGAAATGGGATCTTCAACTTCTTCATGTTTTATGCTTGATATAAGATCACAGATGGGGTCGGGAGATTCTGTCTTGATCTGATCCACATCAACTTTCAAGAAATCACCTTCCTGTGTAGCAAATATGATAAACGAGAAATTTATATTCTGTAATTCATGGTTTTCCAGGGGAAGACAAATTATTGTTCATACTTGAATCATAACAACATATCACACATATCCACTTACCGAAACCAAAGGTTTCAGCTCTTCTAAATTGCCGTCATTCTGTAGAGCCAATGGGTCAGTATCGAGTTCTGTTTTAATGAGATCCCTGGCAACTGAAAACAAAATCTCAAATTATGTTACTGTTTTGCAAATAACACTTCTCTCACAATATACCAAAATCATTTTCTGGTTAAGAATATAAATAAAACACCAAATCTTACAAGAATACGATATTAATTTTACAAATCAAAGTATTTCTTCTGATACTTCTTTGCTTCAATGGTCTGACGAACATAGGATACATTTTTGGAATAACCGATTTTGTAATTTCATTTAGGGTAGAATTTATTGATGTTGTTGTTTTTGTTTTCTAATGCCAGGCGTTTGACAATAAAGTCATTTGACCTCTTGCACTCCAATATTTTTCAAAGCTATTATCATGGTCAGCCACTGAAGCACAGATTTTGAGGTGTTCTGAATCCATTTCTTGTTGATTCTGTACCATTAAAGTAGTCCCCGCCCGGAGATCCGATTGGGGGACTATTTTATCTCCGGATAATTTTACCTTAATGGTACTCATTTCATATTGGAGTGAAAATGGCAAGTTGTAGCCGACTTAAGTGAACACCATATTTTAACGTTTTGGTGGCTACTTCATTCACGAATTTATTGATGTAAAATGATGTGTTGTAATGTAACAATAACAGATGTTTCAGTGCTACTAGGTTGAGTGGTAGAGGACAAGAGACCTTAAGAGAATGGGGTCATCAGTGTAGGTGTTCAAATAGTAAAGGGAAGTCAGTATGCAGTAATTTCGGAAAATGATATGCACATTGCAACACAGAGATTTGTCAGGAAATCGGTTATAACATTTACAATACGATAAAGACCCTGTGCTGTAGTAAAGAGAAGATAGATATTTGACAGCCATCCCAACCAGGGTTTAATAATCTGCCTCCTAATCAATTCTAAATGAATATTTATATTTAATTCCAATTTTTCTTTAATAGAAACCCTAGTTAGGTACGCTATCATTGAAAAATTTATTGGAAATGCAATAAACAATTTAGGCTACAAGACAAATTACATTTTATAAAGAATATAAATGATGATTAATTATGCTAATCGATGACTTCAGTGCAGTGGAAGATATCATGTCCAGGGTGCTGTCAGGAACTTTTAATTTTCGGAAGACTTCTAAGGACTCCTGTGGGATTGTGCCTCTAGCCCCAATCATAATTCCTATAACGTCCCATGTCTTGATGTTATAATTGGTCCCCAGATCGCTGCAGCATGGCAAATAAATTGCCCATTTTTCTTTGCAGACTTCTCTAGGTTGTTCCTCGCTGTTCTCAAAATGGACTGAGGGTTCGAGAATTAGTCCACAATTTTTTTTCCTGTCTATAACAATGATATCTGCTCTTCGAGTTGAACCATCAGCAGAAAGGCACCCAATTTCTTTGTACACCTCATACTTATCAGCCCGGCAAAGTTCATTGGCAATCATGGAGCGAATTTTATTATTACGGTTAATTCTCAGTAAGGGAAGATGTCAATGAAAGTGCAATAAATTCATAAAAATTTCATAACTCTCTTAGTGTCTATCATAGTATTATGAAATTTGGATATGATACATTTAACAATATGTGAAGCATTTATGACAATTTCCATGGAAACTGAAAAGGTATTTTGGACAAGGATGGTTTAAAGGGATTTCACTAATTTTCACTTTACTCATGTACCATTTTTACCAAAACCAATTAAAATAACTAAATGAGAATTTGTAAACTCTTACTTCGTATATAGTTAAATAGTTGTCAGGATTTTTTCTAAGAAACTTAGGTTAGTTTATATGGTTTTTTAAAATCATTTTCCAAAATGTATCTTTCTCTGATATAATAAATTTTGTGTTCTTTGAAACATATACCAGCGACGATGCTTTGCCCTATATTAAAATAAAGTATATACAAAGTCAAGCAAGTGTGAAAAATTTCAACAAAAATCCATTAGTTAGCTTCTGATTTATGGGTACATTCTTTAAAACAAAAATGTAATTTTGAAAAATAAAGCATAATGTTTAGGATTATAAATAAGAGAGATGTGGTATCATGGCAATTAATAATTATTTTGGGACACATCATGGTGGGATTGCAAAATGAAATTTTGGCAACTTAATCTTTAAACATCATAGAATAAAATAAAAAATTAAATAAAAAAATTGACTTCTTGAACATTGTCACTGACATCTCCCTTTAAATACTGGAAAGGGAATAAAGCAGTAAAACTAAAGACATATGCCAGCAATTTACTCACATGATTACTAGTATGTTATTAATAGAGCCCGGATTTCCATGCAAATGCATGTTTTTATATAAACTTGTTACACTTCTCAAACTTTACAGATATTCGTTTTATGACAGTGATTCCAAATAACCGTACTTTTTCCATGTATGTTTTGGCCTTTTCTGGGAGTATCATGACTAATGCATATGTCGAAGATTTTAGATTAAATAGCACATATTTAGACTTTTATATTGCATATTATGTCCCTTTTTTTTGGCTTTAGTACATATTTATATTAACTTGCATAATAGTGACTTTTATGAATGTTGCTTCGCAGAATCTGGTATTTCCAAGTTATTTGTCTATTGAGAAAAAAAATAGGAGAAAGCTATCGGTAATATGGTTTCCTCACATCCTAACTGACAACTAATCTTTAGACTTTTCAGTAATCCTCCATTTGTTATACTGGAATTTCCAAACCCCAACTCTCACTCGTTACAAACCAGAGGTTAAAATACTGAAAGAAAGAAAGAAAGAAAGAAAGAAAGAAAGAAAGAAAGAAAGAAAGAAAGAAAGAAAGAAAGAAAGAAAGGCAGAAGCAGCATGCTTGAAACCTACAATTTAGTATACTTTTGTATGAAATTATGAAATGTTGCTATAGCTCCTTTTAGAATTGCAAGAAGACATCTTGTCAAAATGGACTGAGGGAAATAAATTTCTAAAGATGGGCAATGATGTAGTTTATTCTGATTGCTGTAATAAAAACGTAAATACTCGTGTATTTTGTGGTGCACGATAGGATAAAGGCAAAACGCTTAAAAATCGGAAGGTCGCTGGTTCGATTCCCGATGGGGTCATGGTCATGAGAAAATGCAAAAGACTTAAAATTCAACCTCACTTTTTCCCAAATTTATTCACTTAAGTATGCACCTGTCACTTCTTGTAATGCAGAAAAATAATTTTGTGTTCAAGAACATTCTTCAGACAAACACATGAGCATAAGCGAAGATAATCTGAGAAATTAGTTGTAATATGTTGTTTCAAAATAAAATGAAAATGTAACATAGTGGAGAACTAAATTTTGACAGCGCATATTTTAAACTTTTTTTTCGCTTCATTATGCATGTTTTGTAATATGATAGTGATAAATGCATGCATGTTTTAGATATGATAGTGCATGGAAATCTAGTTATTATGATTACAAGATAATACTACTTACCTTCAGTGGTAGGAACCATAATGAATGGGTGTGATAAATGCTGCTTTTCCTTCAATTGTTCATCAATCATATTGTTGCCTACAAAAATAGAGAAAACATACATTGGTTATGTATTTTAAAGCCTGTGAGTGAAAAACACCAACTGAAGAAGTAAGGCATTACGGTAATTCGGTAGAAAACGTTGTTCAATAAGGTGGACATCAATGGCATCATGCATTTGATCTCATGACTAGCACTCATTACATAATATTTTGTAAGTTTCGGAATACTATAAATGGTATTAAATGTTGTCATATAATAGGCCTACGATTTAATATTATGTACTTTGACTTTAATTATCCCCCACAGTAATCTTCGGCTGATGGATGTACGAGGGTATTATGAAAAGTCATGCCTCCTAATTTTTAGTACTAGCTGTGATACATTTTACTCAATTAACTTTCCTGCTTCACTGACACAAGTTTCGTACCTCTGTCACTACAGAGCTCTGAATTACAGTCTAAAACATGACAGCATGTAACAGTACTATGTCGGTGCGTCTGAAGCAGGGTGCTATGATGAAGTTTCTGATGGCAAAAAATGTACCCCTTATTGACATTCATCGGGAGAATGAAAGCTGTGTATGGAGATGAATGTGTACACATCATTACTGTAAGATGTTGGTCCGTTCATGCTTGTAATGAACCTGGTGAAACTCTCAACTTGCGTGACAAAGGACGGAGCATGTGAAGGAGATAATGGCAAAACTGAGATTCCGAAAACTGTCTTTGTTCATCCTCCATACAGTATCGATCTGGTGCTATCAGATTTTCATCTATTTCCAAAACTTAAAGAATACCTGAAAGGACTGCACCTTGATTCTCACGATGCAATGCAGACACTTGGTTTCACTGTACTTGATCATCCTCCATACAGTATCAATCTGGTGCTATCAGATTTTCATCTATTTCCAAAACTTAAAGAACACCTGAAAGGACTGCGCCTTGATTCTGACGATGCAATGCAGACACTTGGTTTCACTGTCTTTGATCATCCTCCATACAGTGTCGATCTGGTGATATCAGATTTTCATCTGTTCCCAAACTTAAAGAACATCTGAGAGAACCATCCCTTGATTCTGTCGATGCAGTGTAGATAGAAGTGAGGCTGTCATTTTATCGACAGTTGAAATACATTATTAAAGGTATATCTTATAAAGAATTTTAATGTGCGATCTTGTGGTCTAATGGTTACGATGACAGACTGCTAAGCAGAAGGTTTTTGGATCGATTCCCGGTGATCCAAATATGGCAAGTAAAATTAAAATATATGTGTTGATATAAAATTGCAATGAAGATAGTACAATGCAGTATACAGGGAGAAAGAAGAGGAAAGGGATAGTAAGAAAGAAAGCACAAAATAGAAGAAACTTTAGAGAAATGAAGAAGTATTTTTTTTATTTGGTTATTTTACGACGCCTTATCAGCTACTAAGATTATATCTAGCGTCTGAGTGAGATGAAGGTGATAATGCTAGTGAGATGAGTCAGGGCTCAGCCCCAAAAGTTATCCAGCATTTTCACTTCATGGGTTAAGGGAAAACCCGGAAAAAATATCAACTAGTAACTTGTCCCAACCAGGTTTTGAACCCGGGCCTGCTAATTTCATGGTCAGACGCGCTAATCGTTACTCCACAGTGGTGGACTACAAAGTAGAAGAGAGCTAGAAAAGGGAATAAAATTAGAGGACTAAAAATTTTTTGATTAATGTCATCGCCGACGACATTGTTGATAAAGTTGTTGATGTCCGCTATATTGATCAACGTTTTCTACTGAATTTCTGGCATTACTTGAAACTCATAAACATGGCTAAATGCAATAATTACCTTGTTTGTACGCACGTTTAGTTCTCCCAGCATATGTCCTTGAAACAATAACTTTCGATGTTGGAAGTTCTGTGGAGGACGGAATTGTTTGAGGCATAGCTGTCAATTCTGCCACCTGCTCATTTGAACCTTGTAAGTCAATGACACTAGGCCTATCTGAAAATGAATAAAAGAATGACTAAAGTGAACATTTTTAACACAAATGACATAAATCCAATGTTAGTGTACAAATTACCTTCAGCAGTTCCTGAGTCAATCTTTGACCTTCCAGCATATGTTCTTGAAGCAATAGTTTTCGAAGTTGGAGACAGAATTGTTTGAGGCATGACAGTCAATTCTGCCACCTGCTCATCTGAGCTTTGTAAGTCAATGACACTAGACCTACCTGAAAATTAAGAAAAGAAAGACTAAAGTGAAAAATTTTTAACACAAATGACATAAATACATTTTTAGTGTACTAATTACCTTCAGTAGTAGCAGAGTCAATCTTTGCCTTCTCAGGATATGTCCTTGAAACAGTAATCGAAGTTGGAGTAACCGTGGAAGACAGAATTGTTGGAGGCATAGTTGTCAATCCTGCCACCACCTCATTTGAACCTTTCAGGTCAATGGCACTATGCCTACCTTCAGCATTTGCAGAATCAATCTTTGCCCTCCTAGCATATGTCCTCAAAGTCTTGTGATGTCTTATAGCAGAGGTACTCCCAACCGATAATGTTACTGGTACTCTAGGCATAGGTACAGTATGTGGTAGGCTTTGAATTTTAGGGCTGGATGACACCATTATTCCATTAGCATGAAGAGTGGGCACAGCAGTCTTGTGAAGTCTGACCATATGTGGTAACCGGTAATATGCAGACTCAGCAAAGTGGTCAATGCAGATTTTCAAACTATGTGTGACATCTGAGGCCACTCGATACCGGTCCTCAAGCCCACAAAATCGGAGCCATTTCCAACACCTGTAAAGCAATGAATTACACAGCGGCGGTTCCTCTATATGAGCACAGGAGCACGTGAACACCTTAAAAAGCAACAGTAATCATACATATTACTGTATTAATATTATAACATCTATTACTTTCCAATGTGCAATAACGTTCCTACATTTTTAATCTCGAGAGAATGTCCCGTTCGTATGTCGTGTGTCTTTAAATCTCCATTGGACAGGTTGACAGCAGCTCGCACAATTTTTCTCTAGCAGGGTGAAATAGCCTGAGGCGAGAATATTTTCTGGTTTGTTACAATGGTTACAATAGCTCTGCTCGCACAGGTCTGAATGTGCCAGTGACAGAGAAACAGACTGGGCCTGGCATCGTGTTCCCTTCTCCCTCTTTCCTCGTTTTCTCTCTTTACTCTTTCTTTTCAAAATACCGTTATGCGCGGGTGCTGATTCTGTTGTCTTTTGTTCAGCAAAGTAAGGAAAATACAACCTGCAATGGTGCATATTGAAAGTTGAAACAGTAACACTTGAAGTTTGGAGACGGACGTGTGTGAAATTATGTGTTAAATTAAAAGAGGATTAAAACATTCCTCCGCACCATGACAGAAGACCGATTAAGTACACTGGCTATGTTGGCAGTGGAAAAAAACTTGTTAACGACATTAGAGACTTCAATAATAAAGTTATTGATAAGTTTGCATCTCTCAAAACTAGGCGCATGGAGTTTCTCTACAAATAAATCAAGATCTTCAACACCATCTACAACAGCAGTGAAGGTGAGTCCTATGAATTAATTTTACTCTACTCTTGTTTAATGGTTTCAATTTTGATTTATATGCGTAGATTTGGTATATGCATATTAGAACTGGTTTATCTCTGACGTGTGACTCAGCTATACGAGAATATATATATATCAGTGTGTTCATTACTCATTTTTTTTGTGAACACCCATCCAAGAAAGGCACGAGCTGCCACTGGAATTACAATTATGGAGGTGAATATGAAGAAACAGTTTTTAGTTGGTTATTTAACGACACGTATGAACTACAAGGTTATTTAGCGTCAATGAGATTGGTGATAGCGAGACAGTATTTGGCGAGATGAGGCCGAGAATTCGCCATAAATTATCTGGCATTCACCTTATGGTTGAGGAAAACCTCAGAGAAAACCCAACCAGGTAATCAGCCCAAGCGGGGATCAAACCCGTGCCGGAGCGCAACTTTAGACCGGCAGGCAAGTGCCTTAACAAACTGAGGCACGCTGGTGGCTGAAAAAAATGTTGAAAAGGAATCATGTAAAAATACCTTCCACCGTCAAGGAAATTCTGATTCTTCAATGTACAGCATATTTTAGATAGCATAATTAATTAGAGGTATAGCTATTATTAAAGGTCGTAGTCATTTTCGATACTGGTATCTAAGTTTAGTTAAATAGTTGTTGTTTAGTCAATTGTCTGAATTTTTTATTTTATTGGGTTATTTTACGACGCTGTATCAACATCCACAGTAGGTTATTTAGCGTCTGAGTGAAATGAAGGTGATAATGCCGGTGAAACGAGTCCGGGGTCCAGCACTGAAAGTAACCCAGCATTTGCTCGTATTGGGTTTAGGGAAAACCCCGGAAAAAAACCTCAACCAGGTAACTTGCCCCGACCGGGATTCGAACCCGGGCCACCTGGTTTCGCGGCCAGACGCGCTGACCGTTACTCCACAGGTGTGGAATTGTCTGAAGACAAGTTGGAACCTCATAAGTGACGCAATAAGACATCAGCATCATTTATGAGACAAGTAAGCCAGGGAACTGTGGAGGTAGGGTGACCAGTTCCTTTCCCCCTTCATTGCATACATCACAAATCAGACTTAAGATGTACTACCTTTAGGGTTGCAATTTTTTTTTTTTTTAAGAAAATAGGGGAGATTAAGGAATCGACAAAATTTTACATGGAAAATTGACAAGTTATTGGGTTCAGTTACTAAAAACCAACTTAGGTCTACACTTTGGCAGCTAGGCTTAAATTGAGAGTATTTTGAAACAGATTTTGTCTCGCGTAATAGTTGAATTAGGCTACAGTTTGCAGCTCTGATTTGATTAGATGTGTCGTGCTCATGTTTCGAACATCTGTCCAATTATTGTTCATGAGATAAAACATCCTCCTTGTATGAGTATTACTACTTTGTAAGCTTAGAACAAAACTCGCCAGCTTTTCCAAATTCATAACATTAACATGGTTTGATTTTAAACTAGAGCACTGAAACCCATTTCTGGCAAGCATTACCTTCTAAAAGGCTGCACATTTTAATGTCTGTCTTTAATAATAAAATTCATCATATAAATCATCATTCACGGCAAAATCAAATGTTTAGAATAAAAATTTTTATATTATGCAAAAATAAGGGAGAAAATGCTCGAAGAGAAGAATAATACGGGAGCTGGGGACTGTTAAAAATTAGGGGCAAATATGGGAGATCCCGGGAAATACAGTAGAGTTGGCAGCCCGAACTATCTCTAACACATATCATCAAGTGAGATGAGCCGCATGATAATAGATGTAGGCCTACAAATCAGGCAGGAGAACTTCAATCAGTGGTAAGTTAAATTAATATTAGGACCTAAACCAACATATTAATCGATTTTGCAGCAATTATAGTAGGCCTATTTAAAATTAGTCGCCATGATGGTCTAGTGGCTAGAGTGCTGGACTTACGCGAACTCCAATTAGCTTACACAAAAGACAATATTCTTACCTCAGAGGCTCCTGAGGAAATGTGAAAAAATGCTTCCCTCCTATAATCACAACATTCCCGCATCCAGGGACACAACATCTGCCTCGATTTTTCAGCCTATTTTTTTGCCCCCTCCATTCTTGCAGTCCCATCCACATTCCACGATAACGGATAACGCGATTTTGCCATGGCCTAGTTCTAATGTTCACCATCTACGACACCGGGCGTTAGTTACATTGCAGCTTCTTCCCGTTTGAACTAGATGGCGCTATCGCAGTTTCACATACTATCATTATTGTTAAATTTATATAATAGGTATAGCGTACGAATGTGCATGAAGATAATTATAATAGTCTAACACTTCCCCTTGCTGTATTTATTTAAGGTGTTTTATTATTATTAAATTTATCCGAAGCAATATTTTTGTTCTTCTACAATCGCAGATCAGGCAGGTCTAGGATCTTATGCCGTGATAAACCATTTTCTGACGGACGCCAAATCACATTGGCACATGCGCATTAAGAGAGCTACATATACTACTTTTATCTACTCGATTGGCCCACACGTACTTTTTGCATTAATATTTTATTATTGTGGTGTACCGAAGTACGTATGATATTTCCGTACAGGAATTCTGCATTACCATACGATGGATGGGTGGAGCGGAGAAAAATTCTGTCACCGGGACTCGAACCCGGGTTTTCAGCTCTATGTGCTGACGCTTTATCCACTAAGCAACACCAGATTCCAGTTCTGATGACGGATTGAATCCTCTCCGTTTAAGTTTCACCTCCTAGTTTCCCTTTAATGACCAACCCTTATGCACTGTGTAACAGTGTGTATTGGACATTGTGTCAAGAAAGCTGTTAAGCACTCGCCACGTGGAAACTGTAAGTTTGACAATTCAACCGTTGTTACCATAGCAACAAGTCTACCAAGCTATGTGACATTCAGTTGTTTTTCCGATCACAACGCTCCTGTCATGTTCCATCTTAAAAAAAAAAATAAAAAAAAAACAGGTATAATTCTTACCTCATAGGTTCCTGAGGAAAGTTGAAAAAATGCTTCCCACCCACAATCGAAACATTTCTGCATTCAGGAGCACAACATTTGCCATGACTCTTTTGCTTCATGCTTCTCGTTTCCATCTTTTCTTCTCGTATGGTCTAAACGGATAAGTGGAGAACTCTGGGAAATCTACAAATTACTTAGTTATTATGTTTACCACCCATGACACTGGCTGCTGGATTCGTTACTTCAACCGGGTGTAGGTAGATGGTGTTCACCACAGTTTCGCATACTATTGTATTCGTTCATGGTGTGATGACTTCTTTAATTAGTTATCTAGGCTTCTATGAATAGATGACAAAGATAAGTCAGTGTGGCCAATCGTACATAAATATACCCGCACTGTAGAATTCAATATTATTTTCATCCCCCTCTGCTGATTGTAAAACAACACTGGTTTAGCAGGAAAGCGCGGAAATTGACAATTATGAGAATAATTTATGCTTAATCTGTATCATTTTCCCCAACGCCTCTTTTAACCCCTTCAATAATGACGCTATCTATTGAGAACTAGCGGAACTGCTTCAAAGTTTATTTATTATTTTTTTATCTATAGTTCTGACCATATAGTAAGTAAACTATCTCTATGTTTCTGACTTATCCCATGGATAGAAAGTTCGCTTACACCAGCGGTGCACAACCCGCAGCCCGTGGGCCTCGTGCGGCCCGCCACTATGTTGTGGCCTGATAGTAAAGTTTAAAACTATATATATATATATATATATATATATATATATATATATATATATATATATATATAAAACAGACTTGTATGATTAAATACTATAAATTACAGATTACAGTAATCACTAATTAGTAAGACATTTATTTGTAAATTATTTATTTTTGGAGGATGTCTGCAGCCCTCCAAAAGAACATTTTTTAAAATATTGGCCTGCAGTATTCATACGGTTGAGCATCCCTGGCTTACACGATCATAAAATCGTAGATCAGATATTTTTAACGTCAGTGTATACTGACTTTTGATAGAAAGACAAGAGGGAACATAACCTAGAAACGGTAGAATCAAAAAGATGTACTAGTATGACCATCAGATTATCCATAGTTCATATCTTTTTCCAGTGTGTTAATCAGGTGTTTTGTTCGTATTATTACTATTACGAATTGTTTCATGTTGTGAATATTTCAAAAGTGTAGTCAAGTTCAGCAGGACTTATTTTTTTTTTATAAATAAGCTAATATTCTGTTCGGCTCAACTGTAGAATATGTCCGTTGATATGTCCCCCTATGCTTTAACATATGAAGGAATGCCAACATCCCTCTTGATAAAAGAAAAATTGTGGAGATGAAGTATTCAGTCCACGTAACAAGCACAACACTTCAATAAATATACAGTGAAATGTATATTGATATAATAATTCATTAATACTCCTGTCACCTACATATCCATTCTAAACCATTTACGTATGACCGAAACCTGGAACTGATAAACGCAATTGAATACTTGGCAGTATTTCGCTAAGAATTATGGGGCGTAGAAGGTGTAGCTGATGTCGCACCTATTACAAGCATTTTTCCTTGGATTGCTTCCTCCTGTCTTTTCATCTTCTCAAATAATTACGTTCAAAGATATGTGACACTACTAATCGCTAATTTGTTGATGTAAGTGTGGCTTCTTAAGTTATTACTTCTGTGAATAGCTGGCGAAGGAAACAGTCAGTGTCGCCAATAGTACATAAATTACCGCATTACAAAATTCAATTTTTCATCCTCCTCTACTTATGTGTAAAACAATACTGGCTTTAGCTGGAAACCGCTGATATTAACAACACTAGCTTTAGCTGGAAACCACTGATATTGTCAATTGTTAGAAAAATTTATGATTAATCGATATAATAATTTTTCTTGACAATTTTTTAACCGCCCCAATAATGGTATCACCTATTGAGAACTAGCAGAACTCTTTCAAAGTTTATCAATTTTTTATATCTTTAGTTCTGACTTATCCCGTGGTTGGAAAGTTCGCTTACAGGATCATAAAGTCATAGGTCAGATATCTTTGAACACCAGTGTACAGTGACGTTCAAAGATATCTGACCCTATTAATCGATAATTTGTTGGTGTAAGTGTAGATTCTTTACTTACTACTTCCATGAATAAATGGCGAAGATAATAGTCACTGTTGCCAGTACGGTAGTAGATAAATATACCTGCATTATAGAATTCAATTTTTCATACCACTCTACTGATTATAAAATAGCACTAGGTTTAGCTGGAAACCTCTGATATTATCAATTATGAGTATAATTTGTGCTTAATCTACATCATCATTCTCCCAGACACTTTTTTAAATCGCCCCAATAATGGTGTCACCTATTGAGAACTAGCGGAAGTATTTCAAACTTTGTCAATTTGTTATATATTTGATTCTGACGTATCCAATGGTTAGAAAGATCGCTTACACAATCATAAAATCGTAGGTCAGATATCTTTGAACGTTTAGTGTACATATCCTGGCTGATGTCTCCATCAATAACAGGAATGCAGAACAATGTCATTTAAAAGTAATTGAATATTCATTCTTGATTCACACACTTTTAACTCTTGTATACCATTAATGATAATTAAAATTTGTTAAAGTAAAAATTTTTATATTTCATCTGTACATTTATGGAACTGAAATGGACTTTCGGTAGTGACTATACTGAAATCCAGATAAGAAAAATATTCAGGTAAAGAAAAATTTGATGCAAAATGTATTATGCCGCTGTGATACATAATGTATCTTACTGCAGCGCAAGAACCCTCCACGTGCATTAATATGGAAATTAGTTTGTTACTATGAAGACAGGCATTGAATTTTATAAAGCATTTTTATAGTACCTTGATGATTAGTCCGATTTTTCCATATAATAACAATGTGGAGGTCAATCAACATTTAATAATTGTATGAAAATTGTATTACGCAGAGTCCACCATGCTAAAGAACACACTCTGATCTCTCTAATATAGGCCTAGTGGTGTTTCTGCTCAGCATATTATTAATAATGTTTATATGCTTAGGCATGCACAGGAGAGAACTTTGTAGAGTTGCTCTTTAGCAAAACAAGTTTCGGGATTACATCCGAAATGGTATTATGTTGGGTTGTAATGTAGGTTCTAGTTGCATGAAATGCAACGTGCTAACAGAATCCTGCCTACTTTAAACAATGAATTGTGGTAATCCATATTTACATTCTAAATGTACACTGACGTTCAAAGATATTTGACCTACGATTTTATGATCGTGTAAGTGAACATTCTAATGATGAAATGTCGAACCAGAGATAAAAAAAAAAAAATTGACAAACTTTGAAATAGTTCTGTTAGATGTCAATAGGTGACACCTTTATTGGGGGCGTTAAAAAATGTCTGGGTTAATGATTATGTATATATTACGCATAAATTATTCTCATAATTAACATTATCAGTTGTTTGCAGCTAAATCCAGTGGTTTTATATTTACAATCATTAGAGGGGGATGAAATATTGAATTCTATATTGCAAGTATATTTATGTACGACAGGCAACTGACTATTATCTTCGTCATCTATTCATAAAAGCAATAACTAAAGAAGTCACACTTACACCAACAAATTATCGATCACTAATGATTAGTATGGCCAGGTATCTTTGAACGTCAGTGTACCACGAATCTCGGTTAATTTCAACTTACTCCACTTCTGTCTAAATCATCATAACAATGAACATCTCATTAGAAATTGCAAACTAATTTCTAGCGCTTACATCATTACTATCACACCAATCTGCTGTTTTCCCGAAGATTTTTCTTATCTGGAATTCCGTATAGTTTCGACATGATTTTGAAGTTTTCTGCAAAAAAAAAAAAAAAAAAAAAAAAAAGCAACGAGTTTTGTCCTCTGCCACAGCTTACTTAACATTCTGAGCCCCGAGACATTTGTTTTTTTTTTTTACTGGGTTATTTTATGACGCTGTATCAACATCTAGGTTATTTAGCGTCTGAATGAAATGAAGGTGATAATGCCAGTGAAATGAGTCCGGGGTCCAGCACTGAAAGTCACCCAGCATTTGCTCGTATTGGGTTGAGGGAAAACCCCGGAAAAAACCTCAACCAGGTAACTTGCCCTGACTGGGATTCGAACCCGGGCCACCTGGTTTCGCGGCCAGACGCGCTGACCGTTACTCCACAGGTGTGGACGAGACATTTGTTGATTTACTTTTAAAGTTCTATATAATCCTACACTTAAAAAAAAAGTCACTGACACGAGAAAAAATGCTAAAAAAATTCTGCAGGTTACAGTTAGGACACAAATGCAGGTATATTATACTATACTTTATACATATACATACATCTTATATCATAATAATGTTGTTGTCTAGTGCCTTGCATCTGGCAATGAAGCCATTAGCAGAATATCATAATAATGTATGAAGTATAATATACTATACTCTCAGGACTCAGAAAGTTAATACAGATCATCCACAGATGGATCAAACAAACTTCTTATATCATGCACCACCTCATTTTCTAAAGAACATAACATATTTATTATTCACAATAAAATACATTAGCTCAAATACGAGATGGTTCAAGTCTGAAAACCAATCTAAAGAGTAGTATCATAAGTTAACATTTTTTTTAGTCTACAAGATATAGTCCTCAATAAAATGATTTACTAGTACTCTGTATCCCTTGATGTCGCACTTCAATCAAGACTACCAGTATCTTCAAAATGTAATGGCACTTAAAAAAATTATGCTGAAGCAGTCTGTGCTGATTTGTCTGCAGTTTAAACAACATTTAAAACAGTGTCAGCAGATTTGAGGAAATCCCTATGATTGGCAGTAATTAGGGTAATAGATTTAGGAAAATAAATAAAATAAATTGTGGTTTATTTAACAACGCTCGCAACTGCAAAGGTTATATCAGCGTCGCATTTAAGCACACTTAAAATGCCATCGACCTGGGCCGGGATAGAACCCACAACCTCGGGTACAGAAGGCCAGCACTATACCAACTCTGCCACCCAGGGCAACTAGATTTAGGATTAATGAATACAATTTGTTTCAAAATTAATTGTTTAATGAACATAACAAAATACGATAAGAATGAGTATCTTCAATAACAATAAAATAATAATAATAATAATAATAATAATAATATAAACGTATCAAAAAAAGTTTTGCATAACAACTACAGAGGAAGAGTAGACAGCTCACATCACGGCCTGTACACATTCAGTCCATGTTGTCAGTCACATAAACATGTCTAGTGATCCATCACACTCCTGCATATGATCTTCAACAGATTATAAATGCGGATTCAAAGCTCCCATAAATGCATTCTCTTTATATCTGACAAGCTACTGAATTTCAGAATTAAATAAATTCCTGACCGACAAAAACGTCCCATATTGACACACGAATATTGGTCACAGGAGATAGCAATTCCTATTACTATAAAAATATATATTGTTCACCAAAATCTGTTATCGCATACTAATCGTAGGTGAAGGCAATGAAATACACGTAGTAATCCTCTTGACATTCGACATACAGTAAAAATAAGAAATTGTACTACCAAACCAGATCTCATGTTTACAAAACTACCCTAAACTTTTGTTAGTAATATTACAATGGATTCAATAATAATGATTATGGTTTATTTAATGACGCTCGCAACTGCAGAGGTTATATCAGCGTCGCCAGTGTGCCGAAATTTTGTCCCGCAAGAGTTCTTTTACATGCCAGTAAATCTACTGACATGAGCCTGTCGCATTTAAGCACACTTAAAAATGCCATCGATCTGGGTTGGAATCAAACCTGCAACCTCGAGCACAGAAGGCCACCGCTATACCGACTATGCTACCCAGGCCAATAGATTCAATAAACATCAAATGTTGATTGACCTCCACATCGTTCTTATAATGGAATAGAGATAGATTTAAGCATCATGTTGTTAAGGGGGGGTGATGGGTGAAATTTCTATTTTCTACAATTTTCAAGCTACATCCTTGATTTTTCGTAGACATAATCACGGTGTGATAGATAATGATGTGATCGAGTTTCATTTCTGTGAGTGAATTAATTTATTAACAAAAATATTTTTAGAAATTTGCATATTTCAAAATGAAATATGTTGCTCAATTTTCAGTAAAAAACTTGAAATTTTTTTGCAAGACCAAAGGCATATTTAGAAAAACATCACGCATTAGTGTTCCTATATCTTTATTACAAAAAGGGAACCACTGCATACCTAAAAGCAGAAATTTCCCATTGCCATTATAAATATTTCATTTTTTGTTTCAAAAAGTATTCATTTAAACATAAAATCCATGCGCTATTTTGTTAAACACAGTAAACATTTCATGTCCCTATCATCAAAATTGTAAGAAACTGACGAAATGTGCTGAAAAAAAAGTGAGAGAAAACAGCTTGCAATATATGTGCATGAAATTGAAGTTCGAAGGTGCAGCCATTTACATATTGCGTAATTTTCATGCTTTCAAATGCCACAGAGCATTGAAACTTACTAAACACGTAAACAAGAGATTGCAGATTCTTTTTTACAAGAAAACGAAGATGTGATTTTTGACTGAAAATGACCAAAATTTCACCTGTCACCACCCTTAATTTTTGCTGGATGCACCAATCAGGCTCTCTAGTATAACAGAAAATGGAAGAAAAGTGTCATAGCATTAAATAAATGCTGATATGGGATATAAATAAAATGGACGGAAAACACAAGACTGTCAAGCAGAAAGTGTTTCAGAAAGATAATAAAATACTGTACATAAATTTGCATCAGTTTTCAATATTAATAAGCAGGCAAATGAAGATGGGATGGAAAGACTGAATAGAAGAAATTGGTTAAAGTAATTAAATTTTAAATTATACAGGTACATACAGATTGCTTAAAAAATGTTAACGCATCACAAATGTCACATTTGAAAGGCTTCTCACTGTGTGAATTAGAACGTGTTTTTTTCAAACGCATCTGTTTATTTATTTATTTATTTATTTATTTATTTATTTATTCTGGTGTAGTTAAGGCCATCAGGCCTTCTCTTCCACAACACCAGGAATACAAATACAATAATATAAATAAACAGAAATAAATACACTATAATATACAAAGTAAAGCTGCTCAAGAAATAAAGAGAGAGAAAAAAAACACTATAAACAAAGTAAAGCCACACAAAAATATACAGGTTGCAGTCACACAAACTTTAAATGAGTGATTAAGTATCATAATTAATTCCATCCTAACTAATTAACTAACATAAACAAGAAACTTGCAATTTTAATCTAGGTTAAAAAGAAAAAAAAAAACACAAATCAATACTTCTAGCAATACCTAAAAAACATTAACTAAGACAAAATTTTCCAATTTAATTTTGAATTGTGATAAAGTCCGGCAGTCCCTGACATCATTAGGTAACGAATTCCAGAGGCGAGGTATTTCTACAGTATAGGAAGATGAGTATAAAGACGTTCTATGATGAGGGATAGAAAGAAGTGCTTGATGTCGGTTTCGAAGAGTTGTAAGAAATTGAAAGCGCGATAACAGATATTTCGGAGTAGAAGTATGCATGATTCTAAACAGAAGAGACAGTGAATGTATTGTTCTTCGTTCCTTCAGACGCACCCATGAAAGTAACTGGAGGGAAGGTGTTATATGGTCAAATTTACGAGTATTGCAGATGAATCGTATGCACACATTATGAACACGTTGTAGTCTCTCAGCTAAGCGTGAACTTACATTAGTTAGCAAGGAATCGCAATAATCAAAATGGGGCATTACAAGCGTCTGAATAAGATTCTTTTTTAGACTAAGTGGTAGAAATTCTTTCATATGAAACAAGGAGTGAAGTTGAGAAAATATTTTTTTGCAAATGTGTGTTACTTGAGTATTCCAATTTAGATCGCTATCCATAAAAATGCCAAGATTTTTAACGGTTTCACTGTATTTAACAATAATCCCATTCAATATTATATGTGGTATAGTACTGCTATCAAGAGTGCTTCGTAGACGATTATGCCCCATTACGATTGCTTGCGATTTCTCTGGATTTAACCTTAATCCAAATTTGTGTGCCCACAGTGAAATCGAATTCAAGTCTTCGTTTATTTTGTTTACTGCGTCACTAGTCTCGTCAGGGTGGAAATGCAAATAAATTTGCAAGTCGTCAGCATACATATGGTATTTGCAGTGTTTTATCATATTAGTCACGTCATTAATATAGATCATGAAGAGTAAAGGTCCGAGAACTGATCCTTGTTGAATTCCAGATTTCACGACACACCATTTTGAAGAATAATCGCATGCAATGACACATTGTTGACGGTCGCGAAGGTAGGATTCAAACCAAGTAACAGAACTTTCAGAAAGATTCAGAAGTCTTAATTTACATAATAGAAGGTCCGTGTCAACTGTATCAAATGCCTTACTGAAGTCAAGTAATGTCAGTAATGTTAATTTACGTTCATCCGTGGCTTCACGTATATCCTCATTCACTTTTAGTAGTGCTGTAGTCGTACTATGTCCATTTCTGAACCCGGATTGGTATTCGTCCAGTAAGGCATGTTCGGTTAGATAGTTCATTAGTTGTTTGTGAACAATACGTTCCAGAGCTTTTGATAGGGCAGGTAGGATACTAATTGGACGGAAATCATTTGCACATAATGGGGTTTTGATTTTAGGGATCGGACGGATAAAGGCTTTCTTCCAGAGGTTCGGGTAGGTAGAAGTTATGAGTGAGGCGTTGAATATATGTGTTAATGTCGGCAGTATTATGTCCAATATTTTCTTCAATAATATTATACTAATATTATCCACACCTTCAGCTTTAGAAGTAATACGTTTTATTGTCGCTCTTACTTCAGTTTCTGTGACATAAGTGAAGTAAAATATTTCTCTATCCGGAATTGGAGTCATTTGTAATTCGTTAACTGTCTGCTGTTTGTCGACCGTATCCAAGGTTATTGACTGTACAGTTGCAAAATGGTCATTTAGTTCGTCAAGAGAAACTGGCACACTGTCTACCTGAGTCCTGGGATTTCCTAAACCAATTGTCCGTAGGTTTCTCCACAGATTGGAAGGGTCAGCTCCCCCCTTCAAGATGTTATGAAAATGTCTCAGTTTTGCGTTTCTAATGGCTTGAGTAGTTCTGTTACGTAAGAGTTTATAATAATTATAAGAGATTTCTGTCTTGTCATGTTTAAACGTTTTGTATGCAGCGTTTCTGTCCATAATCATACTACGTATGTCAGCAGTCATCCATGGTGCTGGTGTCCTTTTTACGCGTTTAGATTTGATAGGAGCATGCTTGTCATATAAATTTATAATGTATTCATTCAGTTTAACAAGTTTCTCGTCAACAGTATGTAAGGTCCATATTGAGTCCCAGGGAATCTTCATTGCGTCTTCAAGTAGTTGGGTTTCATCAACACGTTTCAAGTCACGGTACCTTATGAGTTTAGGCGTGGGCTTGGGACACTTCAAGGAATATACTAGATAAATAATATCATGGTACGAAATTCCCGAAGCAGCACATTGTCCATGTTTTTGTACTTTGTCTGCATTCTTCGTAATAATTAAGTCTAATAGGGATTCGGAAGATTGGGTATGGTGGGTGGGTTCAAGGGGAAGGACTGCTAGATCAAGAGCCTGGAACATGGTCAATAGATGTCTAGTGTAGTTCGAATCAGAGGCTAACAAATTTGTGTTAAGATCACCCATTATTAAGACGTGTTCATAATCTGTGATGAATTCCAACAACGATCTCTCGATCTCTGCAATATCGTTAATCTTCGGGGGTTGGTAAATTACACAAATAAGACATTTCTGAAAGCTTGTCGAGACTTCTACAAATAGCATTTCAGGTTTTCCGGCATACTCGCCAGGAGATGTGTATATTATTCTGGGATTGAGATCTGATCTAACATATGCAGCAACGCCGCCCCCTTGTTTATTTAAACGATCATTTCTCAATAGCGTATAACCATCTAGGTGTAGTGTCGCTGAGGATAATGTAGGCTTTAGCCAAGATTCAGAGATGAGAAGAGCATGCAAATTCTGATTCGAGAATATGGATTGAATTTCGTCAAAGTGTGCAACCAAACTCTGAGCGTTAATATGGGCTACGTGAAGGAATGAAGATTTCTTGGAAAATGCTGTTGTTAAAATGTTGAATGCTTCAGGGTGAGAGAGAGGGTTCTGGTTAGCAGGTATAGGGGAATGGAGTGAGTGAAGGTCATTGTATAATGTTCTGTCAGAGACAACCGGATTATTACTGTCAAGAATCAGGGTATCCAACTTAAAGGAAAGAAAAAAAAAATGTTATATAAAAATATGAAGTTGCTACAAGTAAAGATTTCCTATTAATTAATAACTTAGCTACAATTAAGTTCAAATAAATAAAGATGAATAAACACTACTGGCACTAACAAGTATGAATAAGTGGTTTAGACTTTAGTAATTTAGAATATGATATAACTTAGAAGAGAATAAAATTTAGTAAAGGCAGACAAAAGAAAGGAGAGAAGTTTTAGACTAAATGTAAATTATTACACTTTACTTACGTAATTACTAAATGAGCACAAGCACACGCACACGCATACACACACTCTAGTGCCTTGTTGTCTGAAGTCCTCACACATCTTTTGCAACTGAAAGACTTATATCCTGTGCGAAAGAGTTTATGTACTTTCAATTGACTTGGATTTATGAAATCTTTATCACATACTTCACACTTAAAGGACTCCTGTATATAAAGGAGTATGTGAAAATTTATTATAAAATCTTTTTTTCTCCAGAAAGTCTTGGAAGAAATATCACATGTACACTCATACGGTACTGTATCTAACATCATCATCTGTCTTAAATCTCTGGCAATAAATGTTACAATAGAAGAGTCTTCCCTTAGAATAGAGATGCCAGATTTATTTTAGGAAAGAAAGGAAGACTTTTATTAAAAAATATGTAAACAATATATATCAGAACTTCCACAGGAATTTAGGAGCATATAATAAAAGTTACTGTTTATTCTTTAAGGTGTAAGGCTATTACCATTTTTAACAAGCCAGTAGGTCTGCTTTTTTATAACAATTTCTTTAAATAGTGTAAACATACACTATTAGACCTAATAGACTCTCTGTTCAAAATAATTTTATTGCAGGGGAAAAGAACATAACCTTCAAATTACGGAAGATTTAATTTCTGGTAGAAAAGAAAAAACGTAATGCAAAAAAACGTACAACCTGGCAATTCTACCTTAGAATGACTGAGCATATGAAGTTTCACATATATTAAAAGCTTAAGAACTTTTTGTGAAATACGGCATTCGAAAGGTTCATTAACTGTGTGAGTTCGAAGGTGATCATTTGGTCTAAAGCTCTTCTCACATATTTCGTATTTGAAACACTTCTCTCCTTTGTGAGTCACCCTGTGACCTTGAAGATGACCAAGTCGTGTGAAGCTCTTCTCACAAATGTTGCATTTGAAAGGATTATCACATGAGTGACTTAATGCAAGTTCTCGAAGTTCAGAAGGTTATGAAAAATTGTTAATCACAAATTCTGCACTTGAAAAGGTTATCACCTGTATGGATTGACTTGTGATTTCTAAGATGTTGTCTGCATTTAAAACTCCTGTCAGAAATGACGCATTTGTCAGCAGTATAAGTTAACTGAGGGGACATCTCCAACTTCAAAATCCTGATCAGTTTCTTTTATGTTCGTTTCTGAGTGTGTTGCCACACCAGAATGTTGTACAGTTTCTTCGCTTGCGTCAATTTTCTGGCTTCTTATGTCTTGTTTGCTGTGTGATTCCATGGTCCTGTAAAACAATGGAACTGTGGTCAGAGAAATGAAGGTTCATATCACAGTTGATAACACAAAGGGATGCCTAACCTCCAGTGATGCACATTCCCAACCGACTAAAATAGGTTCACTGGTGTCCAGGTTTCAAGCATAGAACATGTTGGCATTACTCTACCTGCAGAAATGGGTAAAATTTGCTCTTCATACCACAACTGCAATAGGAAAACAACATGGACAAGCAGGATGGTGCACAATGCCATTGAAGGAAAGAAATTCGTTATTTTCTGAATAACATTTGATATTGACTGGTGTTGTTGTGGTTGACCAATTATTTGGCCTCCATATTCTCCAGAACTGACAATTCGTAATTTATTTATTTGAGGCTGTGCAGAGAAAGATAACTATGCACAGCAAGCTAAGGAGATTAATGATCTCAAAGCAAAAATTCTCTCAGTTTTTGAAAAAATCTCCCTGAGATATAAGAACACACATGGGAGAGATTTGCCTCACGATGTGAATTATATTCTGGTGGGCATGATGAGGTCTGTAGTAAAAACAAATATCTTACTATAATAATACCGGACAGCTGTATACTAGCAACATTGGCGTGAGTGCGAAAAATTGCGGACCTGACATCTAGCGCAGAGCGATGGAATTACGTCCACATATACAAATATTAACACAGCGAGATTCGGATTATTGTTTAAAACATGTTACTAATGTGGAATTATATATGAAACACTTAAGAAATGTTCAATAATATTTAATGTAAAATTATTATCCTATATCAAAGCTGCATATTATGAGAAATATTGCATACTTCATATTACTTTCCGTAATTAATTGTTACATATTTTTTCTTTGGTTTACCGAGACAAAATCAATCTGATATTAGGAATGAATTTACAGTAATGTTTTATATACGCATTGCCGAGAACTGCAAAGATAAAATTGATAGTAATCTGATGCTTGTAATAATTAGTAAAGGCATGTGGACAACAATAAAACTTAATTTGATGAAATCTTAAAATCCAATACATTTTAACTTCTATTTATTTATTAGGTCTAAAAAAAAAAAAAAAAAACTAATTTGTATTTTTCTATCAACACAGAGACGAAGGAATTAGGCCTACTAAAGAATGTTGTTGACTTACGTTTTATGAACTGTCGGAAATCGAAAGTATGATTTGGAGCAATTTGTAATGCTACAATTGTCACAATTTAAACAGCACATATACACCCTGACATTTTAACACTAGTACTAATTCATAAAACTATTGACAAATTAACTAGCCCAGCAACAATATACATTGCAGTTGATTACAGCTTGTCTCGCGAGTTTCTCCATCCCGGAAGGTAGGTAGCAGCACCATCGTCAATCGCACGTAGAACTGCTAGCTGTCCGGTATTATTATAGTAAGGTATTTGGTAAAAACTCCCTTCCCTCTGTAATGTATTTATAGATTACTGAAAGAAAAACAATAACCATTCTCATCCTACAGCGTTTTTATTTTATGTCTCTGAAGAGCCATGTGCATGCGCATGCATCTGTGCCATGTTGTCGTTCAGATATGGTACCATTCACCAAACTTTTTAGACACACCAGTATGTCTTCCTAAACTGACTAAATATTGAAGTATTCGCATTAACTGTAATCTTACATCATTTCTCAACGTTCGAACATTAGTAACACGATTTCTTTTTTAAACTCAAGTCAGTTTGTCCTTACCTGTCATTCAAGTCATCACCCTCTTCTAAAAAGGCTGGTATTGGCTTTTCTTCTACTGATTGCTCATACCATAACTCTTTCTGAAGAATAAAAATGTCAATGTGACATAATAAATAAAGTATGAAGTACTGAGACAGATATATCAAACGGGCAGAGCATGGTTGTTGTATTGTTGCACAAAAACATAAATAAATAAATAAATAAATAAATAAATAAATAAATAAACAAATAAATAAATAGAATAAATGAATAAGTAAAAGTAAATAATGAGTAAATTAAGAAATAAATAAATAAATAATTTTAGGAACAACACAAAAACTGGGCCATGATTAGGCAATGGAAGTACATGCAATTGCATATTTTTATTGAATTCGCATATATCTTTCTACTTTGTATATCTTTACCAATCATGTCTTATACATTAAAATAAAGTCATGTAAATGTTGCATATTTTGTACATATTGACGTTTGTCATAAATGTTATTTTAATCATTCGATCTATTTTTAGTTATCCTCAAAACAGTCATGGAGAAGATATTAATTTTATTTTCTTCATTATTAACACTTAGAACAAAGAAGGAAAATGAGAACAAAGAAGGAAAATGAATTCGATTTATAACACTTGGTAACTATCGTTGGTTTGAACAAAAATACTCCAATCACTTCCTGCGATGATGAGAGAGCCTTCTCAGCATATAAATTATTTTTCACAGCAGAGACAACCCTCTAACCTTCGAACCAATTAACATTCAACTAGATTTAGAAGAACCAGTTACAAAATCTGAAACTTCCAAACCTGTACTAAAAGCGCTGGCATTAGAAGCTGTGAACAACAGATACCCACCAGAAGAATGGTTACATATCTACACAGATGGGTCTACTATCGATAACAACTCAGGATCAGGAATTACGTGTCCGTTATTCTCATTTTATCAACCAGCAGGACATCATACAACAAATTTTGATGCGGAAATAATGGCTATTCATATCTCACTCCAACACCTACTATACAGAATAGATAAATTTCAAAATGCTGCCATTCTCTCTGATTCTAAAGCAGCATTATATGCAATAAATTCATATAAAATGATGTCAATCCAAATTAAAGAATGTCACAAAATGATCCAACAACTTCAAAAACTACAGAAAAGAATTCAATTGCAACGGATACCTGCACATTGCGGAATTGCTGGAAATGAAACTGCTGACTTTCTTGCCAAAAAAGGATCCAATTTAATTCAGAATACAAATACAAGCCTACCTTTTACATCCATCAAAAGACTAATTAAAAATAAATATAAAATCAAGCAAAGCCAAGCACTACGTAACAAAGCCAAAGATAAAAAATGGAGCATTTTAATAAAAAAAACCAGAAATCATTCCAGAAATCCTACGTAAATCTGCAGTAGCAAAATTCAGACTGCTTACAGAACACTTGGCCAAACACTTGAATAAAATAGGAATTTACACAAATCCAAATTGCCCTCTATGCAACAAAGAGGAAGAAATGACTGAAGATCATCTCATAACCTGTGAAGTTCTACCTGATGGATCCACCACAGAGAAATATTGGAGAGCAAGAATGCTAATGGCTTCGTTGCCAAAGCCCGGCATTAGATAACAACAACAACAACCACAATTATTTTTCACTGACAAACGAAGGCACTTAACAATGGAAACCATAGAAAAGACATTAATTGTATACTGCCACAATAGTTACTTCAAAAGTTGAGGCATGTTTCCTTAAAAACATTAATTCAGTAACTTTACTATAATGGTATTAAGTTATGAATGTTATATTGATATTGTTTTTACTGCATTTTTTAAATTTTCAGTGATTTTTACTGAATTTTTTAATTTTTAGTGCATAAATATCTGCAGTCTAGTTATGACAATGATTATAAGAAAATCGAATACTCAGACACTTCTGATGGTTTACAAATGAAATTCATAAGCTGAAAATTCGACTGGTACAAAATGTTAAGTAGGTATTTAGAATCAATCTTTCAAAGGAATGGAACAACAGATTTGGACATCAAAAAGAGAATTATCATCAGATATGAGATTTCTCAGTTTTGTAGCAAGATACATATTATCAGATCACAAAAGTATCGACATGTGATAAGAAATGAATGTCGAATCAATTGCAGATACAATTGAAAGATACAGAATAAAATGGAGAAATCACATCATACTAATGGTAGGCAATGCTGCCTTACAGTAGGCCTATAATTCTACAGGAAAGAGAAATTTCGATCATCACTTAAAAATATGGTGTAAACAATTCTGAGACAAAAGAAGCCAAAAGGTCTAATACTTGATGATGATGATGATGATGATGATGATGATGATGATGATGAAGAATTACTGAAAGAAAAAATCATCAATACATATGTATTTCTATTTTGTGTAATGAAATATTTATAAGAAAAACTAAATTTAATGATTATATACAATGCAACAGTAAAACATATCCTACTTTGTAGTGCTGAAATACACTTAAAAAAAATTGTAGCACTCACCTCAATGCCTAAATTCGACACAGGAAATGAAATGGGATCTTCATCTTCTTCATATTTTATGTTTGATTTCAGATCATAGCTCAGGTCAGGAGGTTCTGTCTTGATCTGGATCTGATCCACATCAACTTTCAAGAAATTGTCTTCCTGTATAGATAAATGGTAAACGAGAAATTTATATTTCGCAACACGTGGTTTTCCAGAGAAATTCAAATTATTTTTTCATCTTTCAGCAACATATGGCATGTATCTACTTACCTCAAACAAAGATTTCTGTTCTTCTTCATTTCTGTTGTCATTCTGTAGTGTGAATGCGTCAATATCAGGTTCTGTTTTAATAAAATCCGTGACAACTGAAAAGGAAATATCAAATTAGGTTACCGTTTTACAAATAACACTTCTTCCACAATACACCAAAATCAGGACTGATTAGCATTCACTATGCAAAAGCATAAAATGATACCAAATATTACAAGACTTTGTATGAAAAATAAATCAGAGTGTTTCACACGATACTTCTTTATAATGTGACACTTAGGCAAGGATAGCATACTTTCTTGAGATCACCGATTTTCTACTACTCTTTCAGATAGAACTTAAGTACAGCAAAGACAAAATTTTACAATGCAGAAAATTTATCGAGTCATTGCCAGCAAAAATTGCAGTCTCCCATCTTGCCATTTAAGATAGTACCTACCTTGTTAATGCCGAATTTAAGCTTAGGCAACCTAGGCAGTAGCCTTGGGCAGTGATTTCCAGGGGGACGGCATTTTCTTTCTTTTTTTCTTTTCTTTTTTTTTTTTTTTTTACAGTGAAATTTGTTTTTAAAACACTTGTTGGTAAATCTTTTTTGAAATTTGTTCTTGAACACGTTGTGGAAGTCTGATATTGTTTTGTTATCACATTGTCCAGTCATGGTGAGAGTAAAAGGAAAGTGTGCAACTGCATAGTTATATTGTAATGCTGGTATCATGTTACTGTACTATGAAACTGCTTAAATTTAACTGCTTGTATAAACTAGAAAGCATTTTTAATGCTAAATACTGGGTATGCAGAGAAGATTTAGGTGTAGGTTTGGTGTTCTATGGCATGGAAGAATTCGTCATCAGAATATATTTTGAAGCCGGAGAAGTTCAAAACCACTAGGGCTAATGCATGAATAGTCCGCTCGCCTGAAAACATTGAAGAAAATTAGGGAAGAGCTTAGCCAGATACCAGCTCACTGCCTTGAACATTTCAGACACGAGTTTTCGCCTAATTCTTAACGACTCAAATTGTGGACCATTTTTGCAAAACTTGCTAACTGCAAAATTTGCAAAATTGAGATTTTGATGGATTCGTTAACATAAGGCAGACCTCTACATGATGTTCAAAGCGTCTTAGTAAAATTGGGTTATTTCTCTTCATTGTAGTGTGTCAAAGTGTGATCGTTTTATAAATTGAAAATGATAAGTAACTTATTTTCAGTATTTGATCCATCAACAAGTATAATAAATTTATCATTAAATTGAATTAGCACTATATTAGGATTATTCATTATTCCAATAAGATTTTGATTAATTCCATCACGACACTATATTTTATGAAATAAACTATTAACCTTGCTTTCTGCTATAAGTGAGACATATAGCAAAACTTGCTTACTATAGTGTTTTGTCTCTCCTGTAAACTTTAGTTTTTTCAGTTAGCAAGTTTTGCAAAAACGGTCCTCAATTTCACCATTACAAGATATAGAGGACGATTCATGAAGATTGTGCCATACTCTAGGATCTGATTTCTGACATAATTGTGAAGAAAAAAGTTCATATATACATGTGTCCGATTTTGAATAGTTTTGGATAAAATCACGGTTATTCCTTCTGTAACACACATCCTTGTGAACTACTCTCTCTCTCTCTCTGAACGTCTGGAGCTGTGTGTGTTACAGTACAGCTAGTAGCAGCAAAACAAAGTCTCGTGACATCAGAGTCAGGGTTAGAGATAACTCAACACCAGTACAACGTATCTATCTAGCATCCGAAGAACAGAAGTTTGGAAATGCGGTGCATGCATTTCACACTCGGATGACTTCATGTATAGCTGCAGAAGGTGGGGTCTTTGAAAACCGGGTTTAATACAGTTTTAATATAAATGAGTAATAATGTGAACGTTCTTTAATGAATTTATAATACTCTCAGTACCATTCTCATAAATAGTTTAAATGTGTGTGTGTATCTAATGCTCTGGATTTAACAATGAAGTCATCATCCTTCTTGCTTCCCAATATTTTGATGGAAGGTCCACAAATGTCCTAAGAGTTTCACAATTAGCCAGGTGCTCCATCTCCATGTCCTCTTCTCTGGTGCACAGTAAGCATTTAGGTGAATTCAGTACTCCAATACGATGGAGGTGTTTACTGAGGCAATCATGACCAGTAATCAATCTAAACATGGCCACGGCAGATTTTCGAGGTAGATCAGGAATTAGTTTTGGATCTTTGAATGATTCTTTCCATTTTAAATGTTGATGTTTTGCCTGTTTGCTGTTACTTATTCTTTTTATGACTCGTTTTATTGATTCATATGGGAACTTGAAATTTGTTTTTAAGTTGATTTTAGTTCCTTTCTTTGCTAACATATCTGCTTTCTCGTTACCGTTCAGTCCACAGTGGGCCGGGATCAATTGGAAGACCACTTTTTTATTTAGCATTTGAATTTGTTTTACCATGCAATGAATTTCTTTTACTTTTTCCATTTTAGGGGATGTAGTTGAGCTGATGGACTGGATTGCAGCTTTGGAGTCAGACAGGATGACTATGTTTTTGCACTGGTTTAGCCATACAAATACATTTTGAAGTGATGTATAAATGGCTTCAACTTCGCCATCAAAATTTGTTGTTTACTTGCCAACATTTTTATAAAGAGAAAAGTATTGACAAGTAGCTCCTACTCCAGCTCCTTCATTTTGATCCATGAGAGATCCATCAGTGTAAATGTACAACCAGTCCTTTTGTGGATATTTTCTATTAATTGTTTGTAGGGCAATGGCTTTTGCTACTTCTGGATTTATATATTTTTTGTTGAAGACTTCACCAAGATCAAGGCAGCATTCTACTTTGAAGTTATTAAGTGGATTATATCGAGACATAAAGTTTTCCTTTTCACTTGGTATTTCTAGATTTTGTTTAAGCTTTTCTACCTCTTGTATGTATCCGTTTTGGGTCCTCAATATAAATTTAGAATCTTTGTATTTACTCCATTTATCCCAATTTGGAAGCCTTCTTAATATTTCATAGGTTAAAAGGGCTTGTGTTTCATGATCTGTTTAAATGTTTAAACCTTCATAATAAGAATTTTGGCCCATGCAGGCCTCTAACATGCATCATGGCTGGGAGACTTGTCAGGAAATTGACAATATATCTTTGGTTTACTGGAAAAAGCTCGTAACTAATAGAAAAGTAATGAGACATGCCAAGTATTTTGTGCAAGCCCACGACATGATAAAATAAAGACCCTGTTTTGTAGTAAAGTAGAATTTACAATGATTTGAATGCTGTAAAGGAAATAAAGCAGGAAAACTGTAGACATAAAATGGCAATTTACTTAAATGATCACTACTAGGTTCACGAGACAGCACCACTTACCTTCATCTGTGGGAACCACATTGAATGGGGGTGATAACTGCTGCTCTCTCCTCAGCTGTTCACTGATAATACTCTTGCCTATAAAAAATAGAGAAAAAAATTAGTATATTGAAGCCCATGACATCGACTGAAGAAATAAGGTATTACTTCAAACTCATAAACATAACTGAAGTGCTTTCAGAATAAGAAGACATATGAGGCGGAACCTGTGTCAATCAATAGAGCTAAAAATCTGAAGCTGACTGTAGAAGAACTGGATTCATGTGTCAACTGGCTCGCATGTTATCATTTTGAGATTAAACAGATATATTACATATTGCTGCGTCCAACACATAATAATATATAATCTAAGTCCTTCTGGAGACAGACATTGACTGTTTTCTATTGCTTGCTGTAGGTTGAATAATAATACAGTAACAATGCCTCTTAAGGGATTGCTCGCATCATGCAATGCACCGATTTATGTTTTCTGTCATTCACTTATGCACCATATATAGTCCAGATCAGCTTACTTAATACCCTAGGGGTGAAACGTAACCATTTTTCCCCTATTGCTACATATGCTAGTGGATTATAGTGCTTTTCTAGCTCTCCGGTAGAATTTTCTTTTACCAATTTCATTTCGAATTTCAGGTGACAAATACCACATCTGGCAGTTACTTTCTAACTGTTATGTTGGCAGCAATAATTTCGATTTACAGTGAAGGTAACTGATGAAAATGCAAGTACCTAGGCTTGTGAATTAATAATTATTTAGTAATACTATTAATATTACTAGCAATACATAAGTCAGTTCTGTTGTGTTGTGATTCCAATTCAACACTATATTCAGATAAGTAGAATTAAATAAGATATAGCTTATAGACCTACTTGGTATAAAATATATAGGTACGTAAATATATTTTACATTTTAATTAATTTCTTTCTTGTTTAGATTTTTAATAAAATATCAAAGAGAGGACATATCATGGTAGGACTTTTCCAAGAAAGAAAGTACTTGTAAGTATTTTAAGTAGGCTACACATTTCAAAGTGGTATTGTTTTTCGGAATTCGTGCTATCATTTCACGTGATCAAACTAAATATATTTTTAGGTTAAATCTCATGAATCGTAAATTGTTGAGTCAAAGCAATAAATTTCATGCTGTCAGACAAAATAAATTTAGTATTAGATCATACTAATCCTAATTACCAATATAATATGAGAAAAGTCCAGGACGACAATATACTATTTCATAATTTATTGAACCATTTAGAAAACACATGACAACATAAAGATAAGATATGGTAAATAAGTAAATATGCAAGACATTGTTATTGTCAATTACTCATTATTATTATTATTGGTGAATGTTACGTATGTCCCGCCCACTATAGGAGACATAGGCCAGTTTTACACTAATCCTAAACATTTAGTATAACTTGTTGCTTGTGTAGGCAGTCTTTTACATTAGATTTGTGAAAACTGGTTATAGCGCAACATTGGCAGTGATAAAAGTGTGAAATATTCGGGTGAAACGAGCGTTGAGCGACTTCCGCCAATTTAGGAATAGACACCGACGCACTTGAACTTCCAACATAGAAAACAAAAAATCACACTCAATCGCTTTCACCTTCATCTTGACGGGATAATAAAAGCCTAAACTAAACTAACTTAACCTAACCTAACCTAACCTAACCTAACCTAACCTAACCTAAGTGCGTCGGTGTCTATTCCAAAATCGGCGGAAGTCGCTCAACACTCGTTTAACCAATATTCGTTCAGTGGGTGGTGGATACTCTACAGTGGCCTTATTATTATTATTATTATTATTATTTCAGTACATAGCATTGTGATTTTACCCTGTCTGGTGATATCTGGTATTAGTTGGCAACACTGAAGAGACGTCAAAATTAGACTTTCAAGAACTACACTTTCGTGATCCTCACTATATCAACAGCCTACTGCTGCCTGACAGCACTCTATTGGCTTAAGCCATATGCTTCTTATTCTGAAAGCAATGTAAGTGAAATGATTACCTTGTCGGCATGCACTTTTAGCCTTTCCTGCATATGTCCTCGAAACAGCAATCTTCACAGCTGGAGTAGCCTTGAGAGATGGAATGGTTTCAGGGGTAGATGTCAACTCTGCAGCCTGCTCATTTGCAGCTTGTAAACCAATGAAAAGTGAAAAAATTTCAACACAAATAATACAAAGACATTGTCAGTTGCAGAATCAATAACTTTGGTCTCATAGTATACGTACTTGAAGTCTCATGATGGCTTATATTAGGGGTGCTGTCAGCTGATAATGTTACTGGAGGCACAGGTAGGCTAGGGGGTGGGCTCTGGATTTCAGGGCTGGATGGTGCCTCTATTCTTTTAGCATGAATAGTGGGCACCGCAGTATTGTGAAGTCTGACCATTTTTGGCAACCTGTAATAGTCAGACTCTGTGAAGTGCTCGATGCAGATTTTCAAGCTGTATGTGACATCAGACGCAACTCTATACCGGTCCTCCAATCCACAAAATCGGAGCCACTTCCAACACCTATAAAGCAATGAATTATTAAAATTACTGAGTTGAATATGAAGAGATGTTGAAAAGAAACCATGTAATAATACCATTCACTTGAGGAGCTGAATCAGGAAATTTCTGATGCATAATGGACAGCCTATTTTTCGACAGTATAATTAAGTTACTGTCATTTTCGATATCTATTATTTTTAGTTAAACAGATATAATGAATGGAAACGCTGACAAATGTTATTTTAATACTGGGTTGGTGCATAAGTTCATAGCGTTTTTGTTTCGTGTTGGTGCTCCGGTTGCTATGGGTTTATTTATCGATTGTCAGTTTTTATTTGAAGTTCAATTGTTATGCTTGAGTTCACATATTGAAGTTTTCATTTTTTCAGACAGTGAGTGGAGCTGTGGATGCTAGAAAGTGGAGTGTCAAGTGGAGAAAGTGAAACATTTCTGGCATACCGTCAACCAGGTATACTTTACACAAGGGGGGTAACTTTACACATTTCTAGAAAAAATGTTTAGATGGCAGCACATTATAGATAATGTGTAGCTAATAAATTGCGAAACACATCATATTGTTCAGAAATGTTTTACCTTTCCAATCCCAGTACTTAAAACAGTGCAATGTTGGACCATATTGAACAGAATACTCGATTATAAGGCAAAGTAAATATGTGTGTAAAGTAACCTCGTAAATGGGGCATCTTTACACACGTGATTATTTATTTACAAGTGTGTCATAATGCATATGTACAACCGCTAGATTTTCAGATTTACTCAAATTAACCAGGAACATTCATATAAAAATTAATTTGTGTATCTGACTTGATAATCTTCAATTATTTTAACGAATAAGCAAAAAAAAGTGCGTAAAGTAACCCCAGTTGACGGTATTCTTCTTTTTGAGTTCAATAGAGAGGCGAAAGCAGTGAAGGCAATGCTATTGGAAAGAGCACGGCAAATAAATGTTTTTTTCGTTTTAAGGAGGGTGGTTTCAACATTGGTGACACTCCATGGTCAGGTAGACCTTCGGGGTTTGATGAAGACCATTTAAACACATTAATACACAATGATCCACATCAGTGTACCCGAGAACAGCAAATGTGATGAACTGTGACCATTCCACCAACATGCGACATTTGCATTCAATGGGAAAAGTTAAAAAATCACGCGTATGGGTACCGCATGCTCCAAGCATCTTTGCTTGCTTGTCATCAATTAGTTCGTGAACATCGAACATTCCTATCCAATATCGTTACTGGTGATGAGAAATAGTGTCTTATGCTAACACAAGGAAAAGAAAGGAATGGTTGAGCCCAAACAAACAAGCAACTCCCTGTACAAAGGCCAGCATGCATCCACAAAAGATTATGTTTATGCATCTAGTGGAACTGCAACTGTGTGCTGTACTATGAATTGCTTCCCCGAGGTGTAACCTTCACTGCTGACATTTATTGCCACCAACTGAGACATCTTGCACACACAATCCAAGAAAAACGACCAACAAGATTGGGTGAAGTGATGCTACTCCACGATAAAGCTGCACACACTCTGCTAATCTGACACAAAACACTCTCCAGGAGTTCGGTTGGGAAGTGATTCCACACTCACCTTATTCACCTGATCTTGCGCCCTCAGATTTTCACCTTTTCCACTCTCTATCGAACAACCTTCAAGAAATTTCCTTTCCAGATGAAAATGCGCTTCAAACATGGCTTGATGACTTCTTTAACTCAAAACCACGCAATTTCTACAGGCGTGGAATCGAAAAACTACTCCAGCATTGGCAGACTGTTGTAAATAGTGAAGGAGAATATATTGCTTATGATTAACTTCTCTCTTATGTGTATCTGATGTGTTTAATAAACTTATGTAAAATCGCTATGGAATTATGCACCAACCTAACATAACTAAAGGTGATAGGCATACAATTTTTCAGTCACAAATATTTAAGTAGCTACCTTGTCCTATGATCAGCTATGTCTCCAGATAAATTATGAAATCTGGTACTATTTCTCGTAATTCTAAAGAAACGTTTCTTTCCTTTAACAAATTAGTACTACAAATAGTATAGAATATTAAGAGCGTAGTTTTACTTTCTGGTACCCAAAACATTCCACAGAATAACCTAGAACTATTCACCTGTTGTACATAGTAATGAATGTGTATATTGCCGCTATATTGTCCACATCAGACGTCAGAACCAAAAGAGATTAAGATTAAAATTTTCTTTCCTAGTTGGCTCTGTTCGTCTTTATCTCTCTTCTGTCTTCCTCCCTTGTCTCCAATTCTTTGTCGTAACTTCTGGTGTTCTCTGTGTCTCAGTTATATTCCTGTAATCACAACGTACACTTAATTGCAAATGTTTATTACAAATTACTTACCGGTACCTGAGATAGACTCGATCCATCATTCTCTATAACTAGTAGCAGATATGTTTACCGTTCAGTCAACATAGCACGTACTGATGAGACATACAGTATATACAGTATACTTAAGTATGCTCCAAAAGTCCAGGTGCAAATTTCTGGAGTGAATGTTTGGGGACCTGGACTGCATCAGCAAGGAAGCATTTTTAGTACCAGTGTAGATAGAGATTATTGTCGAAGGAGGTCGTATTTCGACATAACTAACAATCGTGTTTTGCATTTAAATGGCAACGTCTGATATGGATAACATGGCGACGACATATTCATTCATTACTACATTCATAGTTGGTTATTTTGTGGAAAGTATTTGAGTGCCCGAAATTAAAATCGTGTCTTAGTATTCTATACTATTCGTAGAATGCAACTGTTAAAGAAAAAATGGTGATTCCTTTGGTAAAGTGTTTCTGTAGAATTAGGTAGGTCTCGGGTAGGTCTACTTCATTTTAAATGGCACTGCTTCTTTAGATTCCAGTACAGCCTAAGCTAATATATTAAGAGATTTTGCAGCAGTTATGTTTAAATTAATGTCACATTTTGAATGATCACTCACAATTTAAATTACTGTTAATACAAAAGGTAATTCTTGACAAAAACCGGTCGTCCCTGGACCACTCGTGTAACAGATTCAGGCAGAATACTCATTAAGCACCATATGCAGTTGATAACTTTTAGTTAAGAATTAGTTCATAAAATATTAATTACTAATAACATTACAAATTTTACGTTTTTTCACAGTTACAATTATGCAATTAGATACCGTAATTAAACTGGTATGAAATTAGACTTATGATCTAAAATGAGGGGTCTAGAAACAGAACGTACCAAATTCAAATTTTCACAATTTGAATTAAAAATTGTTTCCTAAAGGTGGAACCAAACATTACCAAATGATGCAGCTATGATTTTCTTTCTTAACCATTTGCATGCAGTATTGACAGTGGAAAAAGTGACCTGGTTACAAAATGTACCGGAAACTGTACACTAACTACTTAAATAATTCTAAATAAACAAGTTGCAAGCATTGCAAAACTAAACTCTCATCGTATCTATGCTGCATTCCATAATATCCGACAGGCTACGTAAACATTGCCGGCAATTTCCTTCCGTGTGTAGTGTTGGAGAATATAGAACCTCTTACCTAATAGGGTCCTGAGGAAAGGTGAAAAAATGCTTCCCTCCTGTATTCCTGCATCCAGGAGCAGAACATTTCCCTCGATATTTCTGCATATTTCTTTCCTTTATCTTGAACGGTATTACATTCCCAACCAATGGATCACAGTGATCAACTGATCACACACACATCCATGAGACCGTGATGGAACTTGATAATCTGAGTTTCGCATCCTATAATTATTACGGTACTCAATTTATCTATGACAGTGTTGCCATTATGTACGAGAATTCTCGTACGCATCGGAGATTTCTTACTGCTAAATGTACAATAACTCTAATATAACATCTTTTCTTGACGTGTAACGTATATATTTGCACTATACCATGGCTTCCTACAATTGTATAGAGCAAAAAAAAAAAAAAATTATAATTCACAGAGGATTGTCAATTGTACTTATTTATCCTAATTTCATTACCCTATTCCTGTCTAGATGTTACACGCAATTACAGGGATTTCCTCAAATACCGTTACTAATAATATTTAGAAACATTACAAGGAGTAATAGGCTACCAGAACTTTAATAACGGATGCAGAACGATAGGCCTTATTTAAAACAAGATAAATGAATATTCGCTATATTCAGATGAAATTCAAAATAACCTAGGACAAGGTAGAGCATCCACCCGCCAATGTAATGAATATTACACATTTATGAAATCTATGAATAACTATGTACTGTACCATCACTGTACCCTTATACTCCAATTTTTTTCTCCAATATCTGTCAAATACAAAAATCTGATCAATAGTCGATCAATTACGCCTAAAACCACACTGATTATCCCCAATAATTTCATCTACATATGGAGTTAATCTTCTCAAAAGAATATTGGACAAAATTTTGTACGACGTCAACAAAAGTGATATTCCTCGAAAGTTACTACAGTTAGTCTTGTCCGCCTTCTTAAAAATAGGTACAATTATGGACTCCTTCCTTGTTCTGGTACAACTTCCTTTTCCAAAATAGCAAGTACAAGCTTATAAATTTCGCTAGATAATGCGCTTCCACCCTCTTGTATCAATTCTGCTGGAATTTAATCGATACCTGGACACTTGTAATTTTTCAGCTTTTCTATCGCAATTTCGACTTCAGAAAGTGTGGGTTTGGGTATAAATAGCTCAGCAGTTTGTATTTGGATTTCGTTCCGATCATTTATATTTGGCCTATGTACATTTAGTAATTGTCCAAAATGGTTAAAATGTAATTACGAACATAAAAACAAAAACTGAAATCTTCATTTTCTTACCATGTTTCATCAGTCTGTTTGCTCTCTTAAGAAAATTCTAATAATTGTATGAAATCGCTGTACTCGAATTAAAGGAATAAAATGTAACATGTGCTTTAACAATGTAGTGTATTTTATTAGACAAGATCAGTACATAAAAATCTTTCAAATTTGTTTAGAACCTCAGACAAGTGACTGGTTTCAACAAACACCAAGAAAAGCCACTAATAAATTGCACGATCTTAATCCTTCCGTATTTCCTTATCCTGATAACAGTCCAGACATGAATCCTTCAGAGAGAAGGTATTGGAAATGAAATTAAACAAAAAGCAATACAATAAAAACGAATATAGAAACTGATACAAATCTGCACATAACATCAAAAATAACTGCAGAACACTTGTTGAAAACATTCCAAATACAGTGTGTCTGAGCCATATAGATCAGGAAATTGGTCAACTGCATACCAGATAGGAAGCTTGGTCTCTACCACTAAATGGGGGGGGGGGATGCATCCCATCGAGAGTTGACCGAATTAAAACTTAGGTACAGTAAAACTCCGATAAGACGCTGTTCAAGGGACTGGGTGTAAACCGCGCATTAGGCAGGTATACTAATTTTGACTTATATAGAGTATCTATCAGTATTTTTCTTTATTGAAATACATGACTCATTACAGGCAATACAGTATTACCCTATTATGTAATTACTGTACTGTACGTCAGACATTTACAATGTGAACTGGTACTTAATTCTTTCGGAAAAAAAAAGTCATTTATAGTTGTTTGCCGTGAGCATGTACTCCAAGTCCTCATGTTTCCTGCAATTACATCCTCCCGACATCGCAGCTGTAGTGATTGAGTCGCGATTTTTTATTATCGTCCTTAATGTAGATGGATTCCTAATGCATCAGAGAGTTGTTTCTGAGTAAGAGTACTATTATCATTGTACTTCCGTAAGATTTCCAATTTTTTCGACATAGAAAGTGCTTTGTAACTCATTGTAATCACATTCACAGGCACTTCAATACACTAAAGGACAACAAACTGACCAGCAAAAATTTCCAGAATTTTATTACGGCCGAGTGAGGAGAAATGCTGTTTGAGAGAGAGAGGGTTAGCAAGAGGGTGAGGTATTGAAACTGCATGTAGGCTTTAACCACGCAGATAAGGAGTCGAATAAGAGAGCGTAACAAGAGGGTGGCATATATTAAGGTATGAAGTATGAAGGTAAAGGGTCGAATACCAATACTTTTCAGGTTAATGGCACCAGTGAGTTCAATGACAAAGATGTTTCATTGCTGAAAATTACATCGAAAATATTTCACAAAATCAGCGTATTATGCGGGACTTGAGTGCAACAAACGGGCGTTATATATGAAATGTGTAGGGACCGGACAAAAAAAAGCGTATTACACGGTATAGCGTAATAAGCGTTCTTATCGAGGTTTTACTGTATATATAACGTAACACTCAGTACTCAGCCTGCTCAGAGAAGGTACTGTGTGTGATGTCCATTTTCTCTTACATATATTTCACTCCTATCAAGAAATTGTCAGTCACACGCAAGAGTTCTTTTACTGTAATGGGTCTAATTGCTCTTTGTATAATTTAAGTTCTTCTAGCTTAGCATAAGGGGATTCGTTTTATACACTCTATTTTTTAACATTTCGGACCAATTTCTTCATTATTTACTATTTTTATTTAGCATGTATTTGTAATCTTGGGACTATAATTAATGAAATGCCATAATTTCGTACGGTTTTAGTTTCAGTAATTTTGTTACTACTCATCCAGATGCTTTACAAATTTCTATTTCCTGTGCTAAACGTCTCAGAGGCTTGGAAGGGCTATCATCCAAGGCCAGACTCTTTTCACTGATTTTTTCTCTGTAAGAACACTGTGCTTTTGTCTTCTTTTTCTGTCATTTAAATAACCTATTTCATTGAGCCTATCAAATAATCTTAAAATTGTACATCTAGAGCAGCGTTTCTAAAATTTTTTTGAAGTGGGGACCACTTTTTAAAGTCAGAACAGTTCTGCAGACCACCTTACTCTTGGTCCCTTCGAAAGAAAATTTATCATTTTCGTAGCATATTTTAATGCCAGTATAGTTATATTTTAAAATTGAATCAAGGTTCGGTACTTTGGTCCTCTGTTATGAATTCGGGTGGTCCCTGGCTGGGTTACAGGCGCGGCACCAGATTTGCAAGGAAAAGATGTCGAGAAACACCACGTATATAGTGCTTTAAATCCCTCTTTTGCTGCTGAGAATAGAATGGGAAGTCGATAGGCAGGTAGGGTAATAAATTTCATAAAAATGCAGTACTGGGAGAAAAAGTGACATTCGTCGATTGCCGTATGTCATTGCCAAACTCTGAGATTTTAAGCTATAGTGTGATACGCAATTCGTTTGAATTTTATTTTTTCTTCTGTCTTTTTTGAAGGACCATAAAGGCAGACCTCGAGGACCACAGGTGGTCCGCGGACCATAGTTTGAGAAACGCTGATCTAGAGGATGCTAGTCTGTGAAGAAATTTAGGTCTCAAATTTCGCCCGTTTACCACAAGATTTCCTATTCTTTATGTACGTTCTCTTAATGACTATATGTTTACCATTGCCACACAACTGACAGAATGGACGACCTGCTCTTGAACAAAATCAAAATGAAGTCACCTGTAACCATCAAATGAGCATATTCCCGCCTAGAAGCATATCCATGGCAACTTCTCAGATAGGTGGTCGAGCAATTTCCCAAGCTAGATGACTCAGATGCACTGTAGAATCAAAATACTCAGGCAGAACAAAAGAGCATACCTGTACAAAATATTGAAATTAAGAAACATTCATTTCGCTTGAATTTCTGTATCAATAAATACTAAATTATTTTCAGACTTTTAGTCTAATAATTTGGCCAGAGTATAATGTAAGAATAGAATAAGACGTTTCATGAGATATTAATTCTTGTTAAATACAGTACACGACTTATGAAATCGTTAATTTCCTTAAAATTCTTGCCATAATCATTGCATTCCAAACAACTCGTTCTTGTGTATGTGTAAATAAATGTGAGACCTGAGACGTGTTAATCTTCATCCCATACAAGAAGACTCCGCATGTAAACTAATGTGTCTGAAGCTCTTCCCAACCTCTTTATTGCGCCTAGAACATGACATTAATTAGTTCCTTGTCTGGAAAAACACCTGTCATATATTTTTGAAATCTTAATGGCACACTTGCTGTTTTCTACACACAAGAAGGAAATACGATATTTTGAGCAGTTGGAAAGCTAATTACGGCTATCAAAAATTAGTTACTTTCAGTCATCACAGCTTCATAATTACTCATAAGCACGATACTAATCACATCTCAATCATCTTACGATCTATCATCAAACTTGATTCGTAAGTTCTCCGATCTTTATTTCAATGGACTTCATCTCCTCAGTTTTTTCTTCCAATAACATTAATTGTTTTTGCAACTGTAGCGGTTTTAGTTCCACATAAACAAAGATTAAAAATTAAATAAGTGAAGCAGAACAATATGCGCAATTTCGTTATACCCACAATCAAGCGAGTTAAAAAAAAAAATCCCGCATGCATTGGATGCTTATGTTAGATTGTTAGCTTAACATAATTGTATGTCACGTCATCTGGCATTACTTCACTTGTGTTGATGCACACTTCATTTTCCAGTACAAACACAGAAGGATTTTGCGATATGTTTGTTGATATCAGAGTCTTTTTGTATAGAATGAGGATGTCTGAAAACTTGCCACATATTATCAGTATAAATATTTATCAGTGAGTGTCCATGTGCATCTGAAGGTGACGATTTATAGTAAAGGATTGCCCACAGATATGGCAAAGGTATGGTTTCCAGCCTGTATGTTTGCGACTGTGTATTATCAGCAAACTTTCACGGACGAACTTTTCTCCACAGAAGTCGCATTTGAATGGCTTCTCCACTGTGTGCTTTCGTAAGTGCACTTCCAGATCAGTTTTATTGTAAAAATATTTGCCACAGATATCACACGTACAAGATTTCACCAGCATATGCAAACGCATGTGGCTTTCCCAAACACCGTGGAACGTGAAACGTATTCCACAAATGCCACATTCGAATGACCTATCATTTATGTGTAGCAGACTATGCTGCTCCAGCTGAACGTCACTTGCAAATTCTTTCTCGCACGAAGCACATTTGAAAGGCTTTTCTCCAGTATGATCAAGCATGTGAAGTTCGAAGTAGCTCGTTCCTGACACGAGCTTGCCGCAAATTTCGCAAATGAAACTTCTAAAACACTTCTGTATGCGCTCATGAGCAACGTAAGCCATGTAATTCCTGAAAATCCTGCCGCAATTGTCACATACATATGATTTCTCGAGAGAGTGTGTAGCCAGATGATTTTGGCAAGTACTGAATTGTGTGAAACATTTGCCACAAACACCACATTTATATAGCTTCGGCTCTGTGTGAAGAAAGATATGTCTCTTCAGATCACAATTTCGTTGAAATGTTTTACCACAGAAGTTACACTTATGTATGGAATCTCTATTCCGTTTGCGCGAGTGTTTCATTACATATTGGTCCGAAGTTAAGGGTTTGGACTTTTCTTCAGTTTGAACACAAGCATCACAATCCAAAGAGAAGTCTGTAGTGGAAGTCCTGACAGCGCTAGCAAGATAGTCACCCGCAGATTCTTCACACGAGTCGAATATTTGGCGCTTGGTACCACTCCAGAGCTCTGGTTCCCCAGTACTATGAAACAACAATATACAACTGCGAGTTTACTATATTTAAAAAGAAACATATACAGTGACATGCCCAACTTTACCTACTTATAATGACAAAGGCAGGTTGTCACAGATTTGTTTGGAAATTTCTATGGTGAAAATACATCGAAAATAGGAAGTGGATTCGTATCGAGTAATCTTTCACATAGATACTTGCTGTCCTCTAAAGAAAGCTTTTTTTTTTAAATTTAAAAAATCTGTAATACTTCCCACAATCCAGCTCATAATTTTGAAACAAAGTGTATTTACAGATATTATGGGTAGCTCAGTTGGTAGAGCAGCTGGCTACGGACTGGAAGGTCCGGGGTTCGATCCCAGGTGGTGTTAGGATTTTTTCTCGTTGCCAAACTTTCAGAACAGCCCCGAGGTTCACTCAGCCTCCTATAAAATTCAGTACCGGGTCTTTCCCGGGGGTAAAAGGCGGTCAGAGCGTGGTGCTGACCATACCACCTCATTTTAGTGCCAAGGTCATGGAAAGCATGGGGCTCCACCTCCATGCCCCCCAAGTGCCTTCATGGCATTTTACAGGGATACCTTTACCTTTTACTGGTATGTTACTTTTTTGGCATAAAATCAATACCGTTTTACCTTTAAATATTGCACAAATTTAGTAACATCAGGCCGCAGCGTCAGATTTAATGTTTTTTCAAAATGTTTAGTGACGAATTGTTGAAAGTTATGTTTTATTTAACGACGCTCGCAACTGCAGAGGTTATATCAGCGTCGCCGGATGTGCCGCATTTTGTCCCACAGGAATTCTTTTACATGCCAGTAAATCTACTGACATGAGCCTGTCGCATTTAAGCACACTTAATTTCTGTGACGAATTAGCAAAGCAAAGTTGACAATTAAAGAAAAACAGTATAATACTACACTCACCTGTCAGTACTGCCTTTATAACCATTGACAATTAATCCCAATCTCTGTTCACCTTCTATTGGACTCACATTATACTCTTCTTCCTAACAAAGAAGTGAACAATTAAATTACAGTAAATATGACATAGTCATTTGGAAATTGAAAAATGAAAGGCTACAAAAGTAAGGATATTTTTAGTACTTTTTAATAGTTAAGCAGCTTTCAAAAACCTTTAATATTGTATGGCATGAGTAAATGGTGTCATGGAATGCTTCCAGTTACTCACGGTACTGAACAAACATTATTAAAACTTATGTGCGTGACAGAACATCAAGAAATTCAAGAAAATAAAAAGGATATGAAAAATGGACTCAGAGGACTTGAAATCCGTGTTTCGTTTGTCTAGATTTGAAAAACAGGATGTTAGTGAATTATTAAAAAGCACACAACACTGGAAAACTACTAAAGGCTGCAAACAAAGTTTCTAATCGAAGAACAAAATAAGATACTGGGGGTGAATACAAGTATGAAGTTGTAATTTGGAGCGCTGTTTTATGGACCTACAGACATTCTAATTAACAGCATAGTAACCTTTGTTAAAGAGGCTATTTGTTCATGAATTAAGAACAGGAAGCACCATTATCTTCAAGGTCACAGTGGAAGAAGTCGGTTATTGATTATCGCCTTTATAACCTAATCCAGTCTAAAACACGCTCATGCCAGTACTACATCTAAAAACAGAAAATTAATGCTTATTTCACTGTTATCTATAATATTGAGGTTAGTTTAGTGTTTAAGAAATTACATGTAAGATAAGAGTGCCACTAATACAAATGCAGCAAAAGAAACATAAAAAGCCAATCAAAAATCACTTCAAATTTAAAATTGTTATAAAATATATTATAATATTCGAGGTATAAAATAACGGAGGTGGCTCTGTGATGACGCACTAGATTCGCATTTGGAAGGTCCCGGATTCGCCAGCCAATCTAGGTTTTTCATGGTTTTCCTCAGTCACAAAGGCAAATGCTGGACTGGAAATTTATATACCATGATTCATCACTGACTTAATCGCCATTATCATAATCATTAAAATTAGAATCAGCTAAATGAATTTAAGTCATTAATAACATATGACAATAGCCTAGAAACAGAATCATAGTAATAGTTCACGGCCTACTGATATACCGAAAAATCCCACACACGTGATATGATCTAGATGTTAAAGAATGCATAATTAAAAAAAAAAAATTGTGATGGTAAAAAAAATGGGGTTTTTTCATTTGTTACCTTTTGCATTTTCATAATTAACCATTAAACATTAATGATTTTATTAGTATTATTACAAGAATTTTGAAGTGTCAAGTAAGGATTCTACCATTAAAAAATGTTAGGATACTGTATTATGAAAGCAATATGAATCTTTCTAATTTCATTATGTATGAAGTTTCTGATAAGCAAGTTATAATCTTAAGTATTGAATAAATTAAACAGTCTGTGCTTATCTAGTATTACATTTATAACATTAACGTTTTCAGTACGTGTGTACCATTTTCAAATGCGAATACCTGCTACATTTAAATAGGTCTGCTTGACTGTGGAATTGGAACATTCATGAACATCATTGATGCTGTTAATAAACTACATGAAAACACAACTTGAGGATGAAATAGATAAAAATATATATGTTAACAATAGTTCACGTGATCACTTCGATGACATGTTGTTAGAGTAGTCTTCTCTTAATGTGGATCATCGTGGTTAAATATTATAAAATATCCAATAAAATTGTAAATGTTAAAATTAACTTGCACTGATAATCACTATAAAACACTGTAGTCTTGTTGAGTTGTTTTAATGTTCATTTATGTTCATATATGCTATATATTGCACTATTTCCCATTAGATACGTCGTACGTAATGTAGGTTTTGTATTACCTGGTTGTAGCTTGGTGGAAGAGTTGTTAAACAAGTACAGAATTCTTATTGACCTCGTGCGGTTTTCAGTCTAGCCATTGTGCAGTGCATATATGAACATAAATGAACATCAAAACAACTCAACAAGACTACAGTGTTTTATAGTGACTATTACACTCTTACTACGTCATACTACTTTTGACCAATAAAACGGTACGAAAGGACGTAATTCAACCAATCATGGCTGCTTATCGCACAATTTTATCGCGTCCCTAGCATTTGTTTAATTTTATCGCGTCCCTAGCATTTGTTTCTTTGTTTGCCAACATTTGAAACTGCGCTGGTCTGGACGTCAAAAAAAAAAAAAAAAATATATATATATATATATATATATATATATATATATATATATATATATATATATAATTACAAATCACTCCAGTCGATGCACAGCAGTTTCAAATATGACTCGCATTGGCATTCAAGAACAAGAATTACCGGTAATAAAAATCACTGATCATACCTATGCATCTTCTGAAATCCGATTTACAAATAAATGAAGAGCACCATTCGGAAATCCTGAATAAGTTGAATAGGCTATACCATGTAGGCCTAAATCAACGAGTTCCACTTCTATTATGCACACGTCCAATATAACATCAATTGAACCACCAACCACATTCAAATTTGAAAATTGTACATTCAATAATTATTCCTTTTAAAATTATTCATTCGGAAATTCTGAATAAGTTGAATACACCATGTAGGCCTAAATCAACGCGTTCCACTTCTATTATTCACACGTCCAATATAACATCAATTGAACCACCAACCACATTCAAATTTGAAAATTGTACATTCAATAATTATTCCTTTTAAAATTATTCATGTTTATTTTTTATGTAATCGTCGTTAATTAAAACTTTTCTAACACTTGTGTATATTAGGTTATGTTATAGCTTCTGCTCTGAGAGGATAAAAAGAACTTCTGCTATATGATATTATGGATAGTCACGTATCAGAGATTGTTTAATATTAAGATTTATTGAATAGTAATCATTACAATGTCTGTATAAAGACACTACTGCCATCTAGCATGCATCTAGCGTAATATTTGTAATGTTGAGATGGTACAATAATACATTTGAAGACAGTTGTATTTTCGTAGGTCAATTAATATTTTATTGTATTGGAGTACTTCGTTACTTCTAATCTTTATATACTTTTTTCTAATCGTGTAATAGTCAATTAAATCCCACTCGAGTTTTGATTTTCTCTAGATAAATCAAAACGTCTAGTGAGATTACTGTTGATTATCAGTGCAAGTTAATTTTAACATTTACCATTTTATTGGATATTTTATAATATTTAACCACGATGATCCACATTAAGAGAAGACTACTCTAACAACATGTCATCGAAGTGATCACGTGAACTATTGTTAACATATATATTTTTATCTATTTCATCCTCAAGTTGTGTTTTTATGTAGTTTATTAACAGCATCAATGATGTTCATGAATGTTCCAATTCCACAGTCAAGCAGACCTATTTAAATGTAACAGGCATTCGCATTTGAAAATGGTACACACGTACTGAAAACGTTAATGCTATAAATGTAATACTAGATAAGCACAGACTGTTTAATTTATTCAATACTTAAGATTAAGAATATGAATCTTTCTCAAAGTCTGAGAAAGATGGCGCACTGTTTCACAACAAAAATAATTAGGCCTATCTACAAAGAAAGTGGCGGTTCGGACTTCATAATCATTCAACAAAAGGAGCGATGAGGCACAATAAGCCCATGTGAGGCTAGGTGCTACCCTTTGGGCTCCTCCCCCATGCAAAAGGAAAAAAGAAAAAAAAATCAAGAAGAAATACAGCCTAGGCAGAATAACGATAACTTACCTCAATTTCATGCTTTATAATTGGAAATAAAACTGAAGCTGGAGTTTCTTTGCTTTTGACTTCAACTCCTTCATCTTTTACTTTTGATATGAGATCATGGTTAGAGTCACTGTGTTTAATTTTTATTTCACTGACTTGAAATGTCAAGACAATTCCTTCCTGCAGAAAATGTATACATGTAATGAAATTCTAATTTACATTTGAACATGAAAATATATTAGTTTCTGAATTTAAATACTATTATAGTCACAATCATGCCATGGTATGAAAGAAAAATTACACAACCTCGAGCGGGAATCGAACCTGCGACGATTCCCGCTCGAGGTTGTGTAATTTTTCTTTCATATCATGGCATGATTGTGACTATAATAGTATTTAAATTCATTAATATGTCACATCAACGGATGTATACACGTCACCAAACATCGTAAGATGAAGATTATATTAGTTTCTATTCAGGGTGAGTCAGAGAGTCTGCGAAAAACTCTGAGGAGCAATATATCTCACAATGAGGATAATTTTTTTAAACTACCCATGCTGTCTGGCAAGTCATTTATAAGCTACGCAACACTGAAGAAAAGGCTGGTTTTTGTGGTATTTACAATTGTGAAATGAATTATTTTAGTTCATAATTATTGTAAATGTTCACCACTGTGAAGTAAATGTTAGCATGTCTGACCGTGAGACGAATGGACACAAGTTCAAAGACAAGTTACCTGGTTGAGGTTTTTCTCTCAATCCATTAAGAGTAAATGTTGGGTAACTTTTGGCACTGGACCCTGGACTCATTTCTCAGGCATTATCACCTTCATTTCACTGGGATCTTAGATAAGTTGCAGTTAATAAAGTGTCGTAAAATAAATCAATTACAAAATTATTGTAAATGTCATAAAATCTGTCTTTTCTTCGATAACACAAAGCTTCTAAACGACGCATCAGAGAACTTGAGTTGTTTCACGAAAAATGATCTTCATTGTGAGATATAGCACTCTTCAAAGTTTGTCACAGAAAGCCTGATTCACCATGTATATGTGCTAAATAAGATTTACGGTAATTGAACAGTGATGATTGTTCAGCAAGTACTAACTGATTGGATCATCACTTTCTGTCCAACCATTCATCCACAGTTCATTATTAAAGAAATGCGAAGAAAATCAAGACTGAAGGAAAACAATAGTTGCAGGAAACATCTGAATCAATACAAAACTACGATGGGGATCCAGGAAATAACGACCGTTTGCACATACCCACCGCGCAGCTGACTCCCCTTCCTTGTTTGAAGGTCAACTGGCTTCCTTAACATGTGTTCCCATAATGTTGTGAGTACTGGTTGCAACAAGTCGCCATTGTGCATTTTGTGTTACTTCAAAATGAACGACGTGATTGATAATCCCGCTGACTGTGAGGTGAGGAGTGTGATTCGATTTTTGAATGCCCGACATTTGAAACCTGCAGAAATTTACCAGCAATTGAAAGAAGTGTATGGTGATACTGTAATGAATGAAAGAAATGTGAGAAAATGGTGCAAAATGTTCAACAATGGGCGAACAAATGTCCACGATGAAACTCGACCCAGACGCCCATCACTCTTCACAGAAGACCTGAAGACTAAAGTGAACGGCAGAATCTTGCAAGACAGGCGCACATCACTCGACGAATTGCATATTGCCTTTCCTGACATTTCTCGTTCTTTGCTTGGTGAAATTGTGTCGCAACATCTTGGCTACCACAAAATCTGTGCCCGCCCGCACACTGCTGCTTCTGCTGGATCAATTCAGTTGGGAAATCTTTGATCATCCGCCCTATAGTCCAGACCTTGCTCCTAGCGATTTTCACCTTTTCACTAAGCTGAAAGACTTTCTGGGTGGCACGCGTTTTGGAAGTGATGAAGAGTTGAAGAAGACAGTGAACACATGGCTCAATGAACTGGCGGCAGAGGAGTATAACACGGGAATTCTAAAGCTAGTGAACAGATACGACAAATGTTTAAATGTAGGTGGTGATTATGTAGAGAAGTAAAGGAAGCTTCAGTTATGTAACAGACTTTGTTTTTTCAAATAAATATATATTTTCTTAATTATTACAACAAAACGGTCGTTATTTCCTGGATCCCCCTCGTATAAAACATATAATTCCAAAATCTTTATCCCATAAAACATACGATGAAGAAAATGTTATTACTTCAGTTTTCACTTTCTTTTTTCTGAGATACAGCTCCTAATGGATGTTTGATTCATTGCAAATCAGTGTTTGAAAGAAAACAGCATTCTTTCCACCAGGGTTGGACAGTATAAAATACATAATCTACGTGTATGTTCTACTGTAGAATATATGTAACCTAAAATACTGCTTACTATAAAGTGACAAGGCATCCCATTTTTAATGGGACTGTCCCTTTTTTCAGCCTCTTGTCCCTGTCCCGGGAAAAGTATGCTTGAGGCTCCAAATGTCCTGTTTTTTTAATGACGTCCTGTTTATCATTGAAATATTTCTTTTATTTTATTTAATAATCACGTAAAACATTGATAAATTCTATATTGTTTCCATCAGATATCATCGTAATGAATTCAATAAAGGCTATATTAATCACGAAATATCATTTCAAAAATGTGTCTTGCATGGACTTCTATAGTTTCCTGAAGGAAAGACCAACACTTCTAGAGCAAATTCACTCATCAAAGAAATATGATGCTGATTGTACAGTTCATCTTCATGGAGAATGTTAAAATAGTTAAAAGGTAATAGGATGCAAAAAAATTTGTTATGAAACAAGAACAGAATAAAGTGACATGGATATAATGTAAGGTCCAATTAACCTGAAGTATTTTTAAACAGAAAAGTTAACCTAATTAATCCAGACTAGTTACAATATAAAAAAGTGGTTAACAATGACGTAAGCCAAGTATCCACTATTATGTATAATTATTATGACTATAGCCTAGTTATTGTAAACAGTGCAGTATTTATTACTTTAAAATAAATAAAACTGGATCTTATTACTTACTGACATTATATAAACACAAGTAATAATGAATGTTTAGATAAAATGTTTTTTTTTAGTTGGTTATTTAACAATGCTGTATCAACTACGAGGTTATTTAATTATAATTATAATTATAACTTCGAGATTTTTTGACGGAAGATTAGATGACAAGTTTCTCAACCGACTAATAACAGGCATTTCTCATATTTATTCTGCATTTAATTTTCTCCTGAGTATCATGTTACTGTTGCTCCAAGATATTTGAATTTTTCCACCTCTTCAAACGATAAACTTCCAATTTTTATATTTCCATTTCGTACAATGTTCTGGTCACGAAACATAATCATATACTTCGTCTTTTGGGGATTTACTTCCAAACTTCACTTTACTTGCTTCAAGTAAAATTTCCGTGTTTTCCCTAATTGTTTGTGGATTTTCTTCTAACATATTCATGTCATCCACATTGACAAGAAGCTGATGTAACCCATTCAATTCCAAACGCTGTCAGTTATACTGAGCTTTACTAATGGTATATTCTAGAGCGAAGTTAAAAAGTAAAGGTGGTAGTGCATATTCTTGCTTTAGCCCGCAGTGAGTTGGAAAGACATCAGATAGAAACTGGCCTATACGGACTCTGCTGTACGTTTCACTGAGACACATTTTAATTAATCGAACTAGTTTCTTCGGAATAAATCGTAAGTACAAAAAAAAAATACACATTCTTGTTACTTGTGTGGGAGTAGGCTATATCACGTCACATCCCCCATTTATGTCTGACACAATCTTCCATCTCTTGATCGACCTGGTTGGCGAGTTGGTATAGCGCTGGCCTTCCATGCCTTCTATGCCCAAGGTTGCGGGTTCGATCCCGGGCCAGGCCGATGGCATTTAAGTGTGCTTAAATGCGACAGGCTCATGTCAGTAGATTTACTGGGAGGGTAAAAGAACTCCTGCGGGACAAAATTCCGGCACATCCGGCGATGCTGATATAACCTCTGCAGTTGCAAGCGTCGTTAAATAAAACATAACATCAACATCCATTTCTTGTATTAGGGTGTACCAGTCAGATGAATCACTATGTATTGGCAGAGCCCATATTTGTTCTCATTTTGTATGTAGCTTAAAAAGAATTTAGAATAACATTTTTGCTAAATAGCTTTTTCGTAAATAACTGCAATATGATAATAAACAATCACTTTACCTCACAGATAGACATCATATTGTTATCTGAATCATGCGTTGTGTCTGTAGCCAACAATTCTACAGCAGATTCCTCTATCCCCTCGATGTGAGTGATAACTGAAAATGTACAAATGAAGAATAATCAACCAGATTGTTGCATTCTAAGAATCTGCCACTGCCAGAAACTAATGTACACTATTTACTCCCGGTATTACGAAATGTGTATTTACATGATATCACTGGTTTGTTTTGTGATGAAGCATATCGTGTACCACATTAGCCTAATTAATATAGATAATTACCGATCAATCTACATAAACAAGAGAAGTATCCTGATCGAATGGTTCGCAAAGTAAATTAGTTCTGGTTAAGTACCGGTACTAAGATTAGCATTTTAGGGTGCTATTCATAGACATTTCGCAGCACGCGCTATGAGCGTACTAAGCTAGCCCCGGCTATCCACTGGTTACTACTATAGAATTCAAATCATATCCTATCGCTAACACTGGTTTATGAATACGAAAAACGCTGATAATCCACTGAAAGCCCGCGCTAAAAAGTCTATGAATACGGCCCTTAAAGCTTAAATGCCTATGGAAGAACAATTTTCTCTCACGAGAGCAAATTTAACCTTTTCAAGTCCAATGGAAGACATATATGGTATAGTGACAGTAAAATTGTTATGAATCATAACAACTTGTTGCTTTCATATTGTAGAACACTGAAGTGGATCAGTGCTTGTTTGGAGTTATCTGAATGCCTTCAAAGTGGGTCAATTGCATTTTACTGCAGGTTGCACACAATGTATGTGGATATATTATTAAGGAAAGATCTTCATGCTAATGCTGGAAAGATAGACATTTAAAATAATTTCATCATTCAGCAAGATAAGGACCCGAAACAATGCCACATTCATACTCGTCCGTGACTTCTTTACAACACACCAAAAAACTTTATATGTCACTCTCTCCCCAATCACCAGACAAAAATGTTGAGTCAAAACCAAGCAATTTTTTCACAAAAGAAAGTAGAATTTCTAAATTAAGGCCGTGTCTCAAAGCTACATTTTCAGCTGAAGTGAACTAGATTGTTGACTAAATAGCCGGATGTGATGTCAGAAGTCATGATCCAAAGCTACATAGTGCATAGCAATCAAGTCCGTAGTAGCTAGTAAACGAAAATGCTTGCTTGATTGATGACTTGTTCACTAAACAAACATGGATACCTCATCAGCAATTGGGGTTATGAAATCTGAAAATGCTTTGGAAGTGAAATAATGTAAATGTAATGTAGAATAACACGTTAAGTTTGAACACTAACATTGTTAGTATCTTCTGTACAATGTTTTAAACTTTACTGTAATATATTAGGCCCTTATCATTTCCACATAACTCGTAATGAAACTGCATTAGGACACTGCCTTCTTAATTTAGTGCTGCACCGTGATGTCATGGTTTTTAGAAAAAATAATCTATGAAGAAGGCCATGTTTCAAGCATACATGTCCAAAGCTTCCTAGTGTGTAGTTTACAAGTCACCTAGTTGATAGTCACTAGTGTGTAGTATGGACTTGAGCTTTGAGACACAGCCCAATATTGTTTTTTTTGTTTTTTTTTTTTTTTTTTAACCACGTTAAGGTACAAATGTATTTCCATACTTGACTTCTAGTCAAGTCATATGTACCGTAAACAAAAGGGAAATTGAGTGCCAATACCAATTTCGCACTGAAATAAGGGTGGAAAACTGCTATGAAAGTGGGGGCCATTGGAGAGATGCAGGCAAGCGGAATTGCTCAGTCAAAATGGAATGGGTAGGTGGTAGGGAGGGACAGAACATGCATCTCATTTCTGTGTGTTTCCTTACTGATCACAGAGAAAAAGCGAGTTTTCGTAAGGTCGAATCAGTAACTTAGATTAGGTTAGTTTAGGCTTTTGGACTGCCTTGCATATACTCACAATTTTCTTAGAAATTTACTACCTCACAAAATCCCTCTTTCCCAAGCTATTCTACACTGTCTCTGATGGGGGGGGGGGGTATGTCTTGCTATCCGCCTTCCTTTTGGTACCAGTAACGCTAATGTAAAGATTTACCTCTATTTGTGTACCTATCTACCAAAATGCGTATATGCAAGTCATACCAAAAGCCTGAACAAACCAAACCTAATCTGTCACTGTAACTCGACTTTACGAAAACTCTTTTATTTACTTTCCAAATATAAGCAACACAAATCAGACATCAGTTCTGTGTGTAATGCGTAGCAAGATCGAAGATTCTGTAAATTTAAATAGCCTAAAATATAAATGTACCGTTATGTATGTACCCTGGACCTCTAATGCTGGAAGATGGTATGGTCGATGCTTACAACATAATTACCACAAAAGGTTCTCAGATACTTTGGCTAAATACCTACTGGTGTACGTACTTAAGAAGGAAACCTTCTTCCTATAGCCCTAAGATTTAAGAATGAGACTACTCCAGCCATGCACAGAGAGGTACAAAGTCGTGATTGAAAACAGGTTGCGAAAAAGGGAGAAAATAGGCTATAAGATGATTTCTACATATCAGGCACCATTAAGAAATATGAGTGGCTGAAGCAGGCGGCATGCAGTACAGTCATTTGGGGTAACTTTGTACTAGTTCCCAATTTTACTAAAAGATTTAATTTCGTATTTTCTAAGTGTGATATCTTTGACTGAGACTATATTCATAACCTACGACGTCTATGTTTTGCTTTCTATCATTTCCGGTCCCAGAAGAATATTTAAGGCTCCACATGGTTAACTATTGCATTCTATTTACAGCAGGTGGTTTATAAACGATTTTTAACTTTATATTGTATGCATATAATTTTATCTTACTTGTTACAATTATTGTAAACGTTAATGCTTATTCACTCTTCTTTAAAATATAATAACAAATTAGTGAGATACATAATCCTATGTTTTGTACATTATAAAATTAATCCGACAGTGCTGTTTTGGTTCGATTTCAGAGTTACTTTGTACAGCTACAAAGTTTGCATGATAAAATTTATTACCGGCATATTATATTTAAATCTGATTATGAATAAACATACCAGTAATTAGTTTATTAAATAACATGAGACAATTATTACATAAATTTAATATAAAATATAAGTAGGCCTACTAGATCTACTACAGGCACATTTGGAGTTTATGTTGAAGAATTAATTTTTTTTTATTAAGTTCCGCTTAGTTGGCTTATTAATGAAATTTCTTTGACCTTGTTTATTCAACTACTTTTTTCTAATTTTTACACTTGTCTTGAATTTCCATAATGCGTTCAAAATTTTATATGGCAACAGGTCAAAAGGATTCTCCAGAGAGAAGACAGTAGGCTATGCAATACAGGCTAGTCCCTATTCCAATGAAACGCTTAGCAGACACTACATGATATAAATAATGCAAATTTGGTCAACGAGAAGCTGCAAGTTTGTATTCCATCCCAAGACAAACACCAGTGAATAAATTGAGAAATAAACACAGAAATAATTTTGCCAGGCCAAATATGTTTTCACCGAGAATGTTTGTACTTTGTGCTATGACGACTTTTCTGGTAAGACTACAATCAATGCCATCGAACTGCATGGTCCCATCTCCAGATACAAAATCAGTTGTAAGGTCAAGAAGGCAAGGCATTGGATGTTGCCTGACCAGTTTGAAGTAATAAAAAGTGTGCAATATTCGTTCAGTGGCCGGTGGATAGTCTACCTTGTCCTAATTGTTACTCTTAAACATAAATTTCAATAGACACTATTTTAAGTAGGCTAAGTATAAAAATATGATAAAAACGGTACAAAGTTAACCCAAATGAATGTAGCGGGCCCTGCTGTGCACGGCATTTTAAGATCTAGGCCTAAAGAGGAAATGATGCCACGAACCCAGTTATCGTTGTGTGTGTGAAATATGTGACAAAGAGTGCGACCTGTATCACATATTTATCTGTGAACGAAATACCGGTAATCAAAGTAAGATAAACATGCGCACTGCGCGCAACACTCTATTATTGTTAAATACCATACAGTACCTATTTCAATCAAACTTGATACTTACAATCCATTGTCGAAGTTCCGTACACAAAAATGAATGCTCTACCATTCACTCGACCTCTGTCATCTCTACAAACGTCTAGACACGGTACTGCATGCTAAACAACACAGAATCTACAACAGGTCTAGACAATTACATATGGTCATCCAATAAATGGACCCCAATAAATTTCAAACCCTTTCAAACTCAAAGATGTCTGCCACTCACAATATTTGCAGTAATGATTAGTGTGGTGGCAATTAATCAAGAAGGCCATGATCACCAATCAGGTCTGGATTGTGAAATTCGAAATTGTCTCCATACCGTTCTGCATACACATCTTTTGAAATGCTTATAATTATAACAATTACCGGTATATAGGCTAACTACTGTACTACCAATAGCTTTTTCCATACTCATCGCTTAGTGACTAAATATCATCTTCGCTCAACTAGAACCCTTTAAGCCTATACCTGTACTCCTTTTATAAGATACAGTATGTTTGTTCTGGACATTTTAAGAAAGATTATACCAGGGAACGAAACTTGTTAAACGACGGGAGAAGGCAAGTGGTTTCAAGTTAACCATGTTCTAGGGTCCCTCTGCTCTCTGGTCTCTACTGTGTGCAATTGAAGGCGTCGTTGATCTCCGAGACATCCACACAATTTTTTTACATCTGCGAAGGAAGTAAATTCTTTGTTACACAGTGCAATGATTCTCATATTACGGAGTGAATTTCTCGTCATAATAAATTTTCCAACAGCTGTTCACAATATGGGGCTTTGTTCTGTAGGCTAAGTATTATTGCATCAATTCTCTTCCAAAGTTAAAAATCACAAGGCATTAGGTCCAAGGATTGAAGTGGCAACATATTTCTGCTTACTAATCTCTTATTGCGGAGATGAGTACTGTCTATATCTGTTTTGCGAATTCCCCAACAGTTGTTCAACAATATGGGAACCTATTCCGTAAATATTATTACATCACTTCTCTTCAGAAGCTAAAAATCTCGAGGGGTTAGGTCCAGGGATCGAAGTGGCAACAGATTTCTGCTTTCTAAATCTTATTGCGGACATGGGTACTGCCTATATCTGTTTTGAGAATTCCCCAACAGTTGTTCAACAATATGGGAACCTATTCCGCAAATATTATTACATCTATTCTCTTCCGAAGTTAAAATCTCGAGTGGTTAGGTCCAGGGATCGAAGTAGCAACATATTTCTGCTTACTAATCTCTTATTGCGGACATGAGTACTGCCTATATCTGTTTTGAGAATTCCCCAACAGTTGTTCAACAATATGGGAACCTATTCCGTAAATATTATTACATCAATTCTCTTCCGAAGTTAAAAATCTCGAGTGGTTAGGTCCAGGGATCGAAGTGGCAACATATTTCTGCTTACTAATCTCTTATTGAGGACATGAGTACTGTCTATATCTGTTTAGTGAATTCCCCAACAGTTGTTCAACAATATGGGAACCTGTTCTGTAAATATTATTACATCAATTCTCTTCCGAAGTTAAAAATCTCGAGGAGTTAGGTCCAGGGATCGAAGTGGCAACATATTTCTGCTTACTAATCTCTTATTGAGGACATGAGTACTGTCTATATCTGTTTAGTGAATTCCCCAGCAGTTGTTCAACAATATGGGAACCTGTTCTGTAAATATTATTACATCAATTCTCTTCAGAAGCTAAAAATCTCGAGGGGTTAGGTCCAGGGATCGAAGTGGCAACAGATTTCTGCTTTCTAATCTCTTATTGCGGACATGAGTACTGCCTGTATCTGTTTTGCGAATTCCCCAACAGTTGTTCAACAATACTGGAACCTATTCCGCAAATATTATTACATCTATTCTCTTCCGAAGTTAAAAATCTCGAGTGGTTAGGTCCAGAGATCGAAGTGGCAACATATTTCTGCTTACTAATCTCTTATTGAGGACATGAGTACTGTCTATATCTGTTTAGTGAATTCCCCAACAGTTGTTCAACAATATGGGAACCTGTTCTGTAAATATTATTACATCAATTCTCTTCCGAAGTTAAAAATCTCGAGGAGTTAGGTCCAGGGATCGAAGTGGCAACAGATTTCTGCTTACTAATCTCTTATTGCGGTCATGAGTAGGCTACTGTTTATATCTGTTTTGCGAATTCCCCAACAGTTGTTCAACAATATTGGAACCGTGGAACCTATTCCGTAAATATTATTATACATCTTGATTACACAACTTTTAACACTGTATCACTTCGGACACAAAAAATACATCACACTAACATACGAAAACAAAAACACATATAAAATTGCAACCTCATTCAAGAAATTAAATTACAACATCGCATACAGAACAAATAACACTCTACAAAAACATCTCAACACACAACACAAACAAACAAATACAACCACAAAGGTGTATACAAACTCAAATGTAACACCTGCAACAACTTCTACATAGGACAGACAGGCAGATCATTTCAAACACGTTACAAAGAACACATCACAGCCATAACAAAATTACAAAACACCTCCACATATGCAGAACACATCACAAATGCCAACCACACCTACAGAGACATCAACACAGACATGGAAATACTGCTCATCCAACCAAAAAGCCAGAAACTCAACACACTAGAACAATATGAAATATACAGACACACGAAAACACACCCCAACGATATTCTCAACACACAACTCAATTTCAAAACACATACACTCTTTGACTCTACACTACAAACGCACCCTCACAGGAAACAAGAGGCGCCAAGACCAACAACGACCAGTTCTGAAGATGACCCAAAATAGGTCGAAACATGTTAACAAGGTACGTTAAAATTTAACACAAGAAAGTTCTTATCATACATATTCCGAAATATTATTATATCAATTCTTTTCTGAAGTTAAAAATCTCGAGGAGTTAGGTCTAGGGATCGAAGTGTTAACATATTGCTGCTTACTAATCTCTTATTGCGGTCATGAGTACTGTCTATATCTGTTTTGCGAATTCCCCAACAGTTTTTCAACAATATTGGAACTTATTCCGTAAATATTATTACATCACTTCTCTTCCGAAGTTAAAAATCTCGAGGGGTTAGGTCCAGTGATCAAAGTAGCAACAGATTTCTGCTTTCTAATTGCGGGCATGAGTACTGCCTCTATCTGTTTTGCGAATTCCCCAACAGTAAGTTGTTCAACAATATGGGAACCTATTCTGTAAACATTATTACATCACTTCTCTTCCGAAGTTAACAATCACAAGGGGTTAGGTACAGGGATCGAAGTAGCAACAGATTTCTGCTTACTAATCTCTTACTGCGGCCCATATCTGCCTATATCTGTTTTGCGAATTCCCCAACAGTTGTTCAACAATATGGGAACCTGTTGTGTAAATATTACTACATCAATTCTCTTCCGAAGTTAATAACCACAAGAGGTTAGGTCCAGGGATCGAAGTGGCAACAGATTTCTGTTCATTAATCTTTTATCGAGGACACGAGTACTGCTCATATCTGTGTTGCGAAATCCCGATATATAGGTCTGTGTGCTATCTGGCTATGATCAAGGTCTGATATAATTTTAAAGATAAAAAGTGATAAATACAAGATAATGTATTCACTCAGTTCGTGGAATATAATTAATTTTATTATAAGTAATTAACTAATTTAATGAGTTTTACAAGACAAAGGTGTTATTAAATCATGTAGTTACGTTAAAGTAATAAATTGTAGCCTATAGAAGTATTAATTTTATTTTATTAAATATTTTTAAATTGAAGAACTGAATTGACAAACATCCCAAGTCCATTGAAATAAACTGTTTAGGAGAGCAAACAAAAAAAAAAGTATGCAGGCTTGCAATACAAGAGCACTGAAATAAATATTTCTATGGTTAAAAAATATAGACTTACTGTAGAGTCGAATTTGATACATTCTTTTTTACAGAATTGTAGCCTATATACAAAACAACATGTTGGGTAAAAAGTCGAATTCAATAGATTTTGGGCTTGGGATGTTTGTCAATTCAGGTCTTTAACTGCATTATTGTCCCTGATTAACTCGCACTACCTAATTGTAATTTAAATAAGAGCGATCAATGTTTTATGAGGTTTAGCTTCAACTCTAGCAAGCTCAAAGCTTGTATTGTATTATATTTATTTACATTCCATAGTATTCGTACGAATCGATGTTTATATTCTAAAATGGAAGAACAGTTGGAAGAAGAACAGTTTGGCTTCAGGAAGAGAAAAGGTACGAGAGATGTATCGGCGAAAGATACCTAGAGAAGAATAAAGAAGTGTGCTTTAAATAATATTTGTGGACCTAGAAAAGGCGTTTAACAGAGAGTATTGGAATAAACTGATGGGGATCCTAAAGAAAATTGGTGTGGATTGGAAAAAGAGGAGGGTATTCAGTAACCTTAATATGAAATAACGAGTCAAAGTCAGGTTAGGAGAAGAAATGTCAGAAGGAAGCGAAATAGGGAGAGGAGGACGCCAAGAATGCCCTTTATCACCTACCCGTTCAACATATACTTGGAGGATTTAGTGAAGAACTGTTTTCAGAATATGGGAAGTGTGATAGTAGGAGGAAGAAGAATAAAGTGCATAAGATTTGCTGATGATATGGCGTTGTTAGCAGAAGAGGAGACGATAGTAAGGGATATGCTACTGGAGTTAAATGACATCTGTGAGTAGTATGGAATGAAGATAAATGCCAACAAGACGAAGACCATGGTCATAGGAAGAAAAGTAAAGAACGTAAACTTGCGAATGCTAAATGAGGCAGTAGGGCTGCAGCAAGTGGGCAGCTTCAAATATTTGGGGTGCACTATAAGCTGTAACATGAGCTGCTGGGAAGAAGTCAAAAGGAGAATAGCAATGGCAAAGGAAGCTTTTAACAGAAAAAGGAGCATCTTCTGCGGACCTCTGGGGCTAAGATGAAGTTACAGGAGAATGCAGAAAGTTACACAACGCAGAACTGCACGCATTGTATTCTTACCTGATATAATTAGGAACATTAAATCCAGACGGGCAGGGCATGTAGCACGTATGGGCGAATCCAAAAATGCATTTAGAGTGTTAGTTGGGAGGCCGGAGGGATAAATACCTTTGGGGAGACCGAGACGTAGATGGGAGGATAATATTAAAATGGATTTGAGGGAAGTGGGATATGATGATAGAGACTGGATTAACTTGGACCGATGGTGGGCTTATGTGAGGGCGGCAATGAACCTCCGGGTTCCTTAAAATCCATAAGTAAGTAAGTAAGTAAGTAAGTAAGTAAGTAAGTAAGTAATAGTAATAATATTATGAAAGTAATAATAATAATAATAATAATAATAATAATAATAATAATAATGATGATGGTAATACCATCAAGGAGTAGAAATTAGCCTACGTCAGTCATGTCAATTGATGCCCATAGGAGCAAGCGCGCGCTTTAGAGCTCAGGAGAGCCTAAGCGCTTTACAGCGGAAAGGAAAGAGACAGACGAAAGAGGTATTACAATATATGCCGCTTTGTCGAGCTATATTTAGGGATGGCCAGCACTGATTCAAAAGATAAAGGGAAGACAACTTATTAAAACTGTTCCCATGTTAATTTTTAGATTTGTCTGAGAAGTATAAGTGCATTATAAGAATGTAAGTTTTAATTTTTCACAAGTTCGATTTTTTTATTCAAAAGAAATATTTTCTCTTTTTTTTTATAGAAAAGTGAAATTTTCAGATATAGGCCTATTTATTTAGTAGTATTACAGACTGTTTTCGTAAATCTAATAGGCACTATACCGTAAATACATATTACTGAAGATAGTGTATTGAACATTTTGAAAATATTCGCATGGAAATGAATTGAAAAAGCAGCTGCTGTTACATCATAAGCAAAATATACGTGCCCATGTGTTGTAAAAATGTCAGCTCTATAGCTTCAGCACATTTCGAGAAAATAATTTAATATTCTGATGATAGAAAGTTGCTCACCAATATCACCTTAAAAGCATAATGCGGTAAGAGTTTTGTTATGGAATATTAGTTACACTTAAAACACATAAAGCACCTAGACATCTTTGCTTTATACTGTAATATTGTTTTGATTAGTTTATTGATTACTTTTATAAGGCTAAAAGTACCATCAATATCAATTCCAACTTATCATGTCACATTCAATCTCTTTTTTTTTTTTTGGGATTTCACTTTCTTTATGAATGATGTGTTTCATCCATTTAGTACAGTATAATTGTACTACTATGGAATTTATGTGAATATTCCTTCTTAACTATTTGTTATGTTATTAAGATTTAAAACACAACTGCTATATTAAGAAATTGGTTTTAGTACTTTTGTTTTACAGACAATATAGATAATATCAAACAGAAAGAAACCATATAAAAATAACGACACAAAATTTCACGTTCCGTTTGAAGTTTGTGCACCACTGTTTTCATAATCCAACAGGCTGCTTATTCATACATATAACCCTTTCTCTTTCCATACTTAGCGCTTGATGCCCGCGCACGACGTCAAGGTCAGAAAAATGCGCTTGCTTTGACATCACTGGCCTACATGAGCGAGTATGCTCAGCATGCCCACTTTCTTTCCAGGGTATGCCCGAGTGATCGAGCGTGCTACGGCGGCGCACCAAGCATTTGGTTTCACGAAATAACGAATGACCTATAACGTGATATTTAAGCCGCGGGAAGTCTAGGGGTAAAGACAAAAAGATTTCCATCACGATGATCATAAATTCAACTGGGAAAATTTCCCGCAATTTCTAAATTCCCCTTATGCCACGGCCCCACTGCACCCCACCCCCTGGAATCCGCGGCCCTGAGCCATGACCTTGATTGGTCTAGTAATTAATCCGTCACTGAACAGTATCGGTATGCACGTGGTAGAGATATCATATCTCATCAGCTACTTGAATACAGATAAAATGGAAACAGTGATTTGCAGACATTTCTGCTTAAAAAATTGGGAACTCCAGTCTTCAGAGCGTAATCTTGCATTGAGACATCTACGTACCGGGTTCTTTAATACAAATTAGTTCAAGGGACATAGTACAAGGATTTTCATAAGAGAGAAACCATGATTGATGATTGTTGAGAAAGAAAGCGAAATTACAATATTGGAAAGATTAGACAAGAACCAAACACGTGTAGACTAGAGTTTTCATATGTCCCGTAAAATAGGAAACATCCTTTTTTTAGCTAATGTGTTTCATTGTCACGAAAAAGGTGACACGTTTCTGTCCCGTGCTTAAAAATTAGCTACTGAAAAATCAAAACTATTTTATTAAATATCAGTACCAATATCATTGTTGATATAGGAATTGGCAACATTGGAGGTAATACCAGCGAATAGGGATTATAAAGAATGGAAACTGAGCGAATTTTCCTGTGTTTTGTTTCTCTGTGCGCCGGCGTTTAGTTTCACTTTCAAACGCTAGAGGTTAGTGTAATCGAGCATACACTAAGATAATAATTGAGTATAGAGTTGAGACACAGGATTCAAACATCGCCTACCTTATTGCATAATCCAGTAACGCTTTGCTTCAAATAAATTCAAATTAACAGCTTTTCCTTCTTTCTCAGTAACGCACTAGTTGTAATAATAAAATTTTTTATATTTCAGATATAATAAATTATATTATAAAATAATATAATACATGATAAAATTAAGTATCGAATTCGTTTAATATTTGTATATAATATAATATAGGTATATGGTTTTACTTCTCATAAGAGTTTTGTTTTTCCATTTTCAGTGCTATGAAATCATTACATACTGTATTTTAATTGTTGTCGGGGTCAACGGCTCAACACTCACTGTAAAGGAACTCTAGAGTCTAGACAGTACAGTTAATGACGGATTTATTATTTTATGAATCCAATTTATTTTATTTGAGTACATAATGCACTTAGATGTATTAATTATGTGTGTTATATTTCCGCTGTGTCGACTGCTAGCTGGTGTGATGTCAGCGCCAACTCTAGGGAGGGAGCAGAATCTCACGCTTTAGCTGGCTTGAAGGTCATTGAAATCAGTCCGGCTACATCAAAGGTACCGACGCGAAGTGTCCATTCTTTATAATCCCTATTCGCTGGTAATACTGTATATAGCCTATAAAATGTTCTTAATTGAGAGAGTTCATAATCATACTATAAAACAAACTGCTACGAAATGAAACACTGCTGAATCTCATGAGATGAGATCGTAACAGTGTAAAATGTTTTGAATTCCAAAGAAGATAGTGAATTAAAGAAAATTCTTAAATCAAAACATATGCGAGTAGAAGGAAGTCTTGCTGAATCTATTCAGAATTGTCGATGAAAAGCTTCGCAGTTTAAAAAAAAGTGATCGAGTTCGTTATATTATGATAATAAATGATTAAAGAATTTTAATTTTGCCCTTCAAATGTGCAGAAATTTATTCGAAAAATGTAGCATTGTAAAATTTTTTGCAAAACGAAAAATTATATTTATTCGGATCAAATTTCTGCACATTTAAAGGGCAAATCTAAAATTATTTCTATCTTCTATTACCATAATACACTATTCTCTTAAATTGACTTGTGGGAATTAAATCAATGGTTTTCGCAGAACACGGTATAGTGTGTTTCATTTGAAACAATTTTTATCTCGGAAAGGAAATAAAAACTACCAAAATTGTATTATACTTTTTTGTTTGAAATATCTCATGGAATAACCTCCTGAAATAAATGATTTACTTATGTTCCACTTTGTAAAGGAATTAAGGTATTGGGATTGGGAAAAATTAATACTCGTACAATTTTCTCTAAAATTTAAGTGTGTCTAATGAACGAAATGAAATAATTTATGAATAACAGTGAGTCCAATAATAATAATAGTAATAATAATAATAATAATATTAATAATAATAATAATAATAATGCATTGCAACGGAATGTATGTACAGGGACATCATTTTATTTTTACTTCAATTTTTATTGTACCTGAGTTTTTGAATGTACTTCACTCCCACCCCCTCTACTAGTAAATATCCAACCGTTCTCCACACAGAACCAAGCGTATACAGTTAAAGTCGTCTTACGGTCATAGTAAACACAAACAGTACTGAGTTAGTGAGCATAGTACGTTCCAGAAATATGTTCGCTTTCAATATTGAATCATATTCTCGCACAGGTACTGTCGTCCGTTTGCCTATGTCGCATCCGGTTTCCCCCACCCACTTCTGCCCGTCCTTTTGTGGCTGGGCTGTCTTACCTCTTTTCTGAAAACATTAATTTCTCTTAGGAATTGGACATCTACGTAATATTATACAACTGTTTAAAATAACTTAAATAAGAGGGCCTCGTTAAGTAATTAACTGTCACGTGATTTCCCCCCTTTCTACGACCCTGTGACAAAACCACTTGGACGGACAGTAGATAGCATGTCTGAATAATTTTACCTTTTCGGATTGGGCAGAAGTGAAGATTGAATTTACAGTACGTAAGGTACTCTTTTATAGAGTACGTACACAATTATTTCAACATGAGTTACTAGTACGAAAGACGAAACTGGTAATTGGAATTAGGTATAATAGTCTATGTGCGATAATATGCAAAAAAGAACTGAAACCTGTATATAAGTGAACGACCATCATTTTCAAATATGTGTTTAAATACCCATATTATGATTATTTTTCAATTTAACTTCATTCTCTATATTGTACGCTAATGTGCTGTAGACAGTATAATATGCACTGCATAATGAATATGTCCGAATGGACAGCTCAATTCGAGAGTAAAAACATTTATTGTTAATACTGTACTTATTTTGATTAAAGAAAAACCTAATGAAAATTATCAAACTCAAAATCGCGATATTTTCTACTTTACGTAAATGGATGAACTACTTTTCATCCCTCCTATACCTAGTAATTTGATTTGTTTGTATCTTACGCCAGTATCATCGAACTCCAGCCGTGGAAGGGGGTAGCAAACGGTCTTTCCGGTTCACAACTTTAAGCCAAAGGTATAGCCAGGTTAATATTAGAAATGTTAGTAAAAATAAAATTATGTCCCTGTATTATTAAGAAGACAAAGAACTTTTTAGAGCCACAGACAATAAAAATTAACTGATATACTTTATCGCATATAAGGACATGAGAATATTCCGTAAATATTGATAATGCTATTTATCCATCTGTAAGCTTATGTGAGTAATGCTAAATTTATATTAACTTTCTATAGTTACGGATCTATTGTGCTCGTGTGTTTGGCGTCCGTGTCAAAGGACAACTGAATAACATTATTTGCTTTTTAGTATATTGCAATTCCCCACCCATGGACTATAATAAACTCTTCCAAGAAGATTAAAAATATATATTCGAACTCCATATATAGGAATGGACTCATTCAAATTGCTGTTTATCGGATATGACGTTAACATTTCCATGGCAACGTCGGTATGATTTCCGTCGTACAAAATTCTTTAATATTTTTTTCTATTAGCGCAGGCTATGTCGAATATAGACGTCACATGTAAAAAAAAAAACTTTTGAATCTCACGTTTATATTCTTTAAAGTAAAACTGTCCAATTATGAGAGTGAACCAATCTGCATCTTAGTAATAAAAGTAAATACTTGTTAACGAGATGTGATCTTTACTTAGAAATTCTGCTCTAGTTTGTTCATATTGATATCGTATAACCACAGTCTAGTATATATACAGTCACGAAGCTTGATTTGTGAGGGTGCTAGGAACAATAGACTGTGCTGGTACTATTTCGCATTGTCTGTAATGATGCGATATTAGCGATCCTAGTGGTTAGCAACTACAGTATCTATGGATGCATATTTATGACGTAATGAGCTTCGTGACTGTATATACTAGACTGTGGTATAATTAGTGTTGGATCTAGCTTGTTCAAATCGGCATCTCTCCTTCTCATACGACTTAGTATATGGAAGTCGCGAATTTTAGCCACCCAAAACAACAGGAACCATTTGCGCTTAAGCAATGCTCTACTACTACTACTACATTATTTAACCCTCGACATTTACCCGGGTTTTTTTCTGACCCCACACCATATTTTATTGCTAATATCTATAATATTCATATACTCCGAAACGTTCCAGTAACCTAGATATGCTATCCTTGGTTATTTTAGTTTCCTTTACAATTAAAATTATTATTACATAATCACATATGGATTTTTTTTTTCATATTTATTGCTTGGGTTCGTGGATAGTCTCAGGTAAAGAACATGTCTTCATTTTGTAGTCACAGTATATTTATTTTGCAGTGATAGTGTTTTATTTTCAAGCAAAGTGAACATGTAGTTTGAAAATGAATATCTTAAATAAATACGGCACAAACTGCCATGTAGGATATGGGTGAAAAGTTGTAGGTTCAAGAGTAATAATTTTTTGTATTTGTAAAATTAGGGTCTTATTTTTTCTACTGTAGCAAGTGATGGGGCTAAATTAATCAATTAATTGTCTAAACATAATTTAATACTTGATGTAATAACTATTTCATTGTTGTGTTTTATTTCACGGAAAGTGAAAGTGTTCCCTGATAAAAATATACAAAAACAGATACAGAAAAACTACTCTCCCATTAAAGTAATGTAATGTAATGTAATTAATTCTGTATATATAGTGAGTATAGTAAATGCAATAAGAACTTTGAATTCGCATATATATTAAAATGCATTAAGCTATAAAATATCCTACTTATTTACAACAAATATTTTTTGGGTCAAAAAAGACCCCAGATAAGTAGCATGAGATTCTAGAGCAGCTAAGTTACGAGAGTTAAATAGCAATCTAAATACATATTTAGCAATCATTTATGCACAATTTGTGCGCTTTATTATTATTATTATTATTATTATTATTATTATTATTATTATTATTAAATACATATTGAACTGTATGGCAGTTTATATTGCTACTGTGATTCTTTATTAGCAATTATTGTAGTACAGTAAAACCCTTCGTAACGGCACCCAAATAACTGGCAATACCAAAACAACAAAACAACGGCACTTTTGGCTGGGCAAAAAAAAAAAAAGTTTAAATCTGCCAGAGTAAGTTTTGCCACATTAGGAAGTATGCACGAACTTTCATTTTTAGTGAATATTCGAACCTAAAATTAGTGTATTATTTGTGTTGTGTTTTTAATAAAGTAAATTCATACAATTTTTATGTTTATTTAGTTATGTTCGGGCCGTCAGTGTTGCCACATTAGAAACTTCGCATGAACTTTAATTTTCAGTGAATATTCGAAACTAGAATTAGTGTATTATTTGTGTTCTGTGATGTGTTTTAATAAAGAAAATTCATACAATTTTTATGTTTAGCCTATTTAGTTATGTTCGGGCTGTCAGTGTTGCCACATTAGAAAATTCGCACGAACTTTCATTTTCAGTGAATATTTGAACCTAGAATTAGTGTATTATTTGTGTTATGTGATATATTTTAATAGGGAAAATCCACACAGTTTTTATGTTTATTCAGTTATGAGCAAGTGGTAGAGAAATAAGCTTCATATGGCTGCAGTTTCAATATTTGGCACCATGAAATACGAACTTTTTATGTATATAGCGATATTTATTCAATTATTCGGAAAAATATCACATCCGGAACTAGCCTGGCCCCTTCAGTGTCGGTTAAGAGGGATTCTATTGTAGTTTTTGTTCTGTTAATGTTAAATTTTAAACAGGATTGAATTTTTCGCCCATTGTCAGCTCATATAATTTATGTTTTATATTTTTACCGTTAACTGTCCAGATTAACAGTTCTTCATAAATTGATAAGATATCAGTGCGTAATAATACTACGTAACTAATATAGTATATCTACGTACCTTACAAATTGTCTAACGAATAACTAGTCTGAATTTCTATTAGCCTAATTGTCCACATTATATTGATATACAGTCAATTTCGGTTACAGTGAATCTCTGCGGACCAGCATATTTCGTTCACTATATCCGAGGTTTACTAAAACCGAAGTGTCTGTTTTTATACTACTGATGTTGCTGTATACACAGTATTAATGTCCTTTTGGGTCAGACCACGTTCAACATCAGTACTAATGTTTGCTATATCTTCTAACTTAAACACTTTACGCTTCAACATCCTGATATTCACACTTCGAAACTTGAATCTAATCTGGCCATATAGGCAGCAGGCACTGACCGATTTCGCACCTCTTCCGTCTAGACCTAGAGGCATGCTACTGTGTACTCGGCCTTGGAATTTCCTCGGATTCACTTTTACAAAGATGCAGAAGGAAGTGTTGAGGACCATTATACTGTAATCCTTCTTGTGTTTATCCTTTGGTCATCACTCTACTCCCTTTTACTAAAGAAAACATTTCTCTTCCTATTCTTCTAATAACCTCTTTTAAAGGGATCAGAACTAATCCTTCCTTTATCCCTCACTGCATACACTATTCCCTTTAACATGTTTCAAGCTGTCCAGGAAGCTGAACGAATCCTTTGTCTTTCAATGCGCTTAAGGAGTTGAAGGTTGAGATTTTGTTGTGAACATATATTCTTGGAAGGTATAGGAGAAAGAGTTTCCTAAAATACAATTTTGGCCATTTTAAAATTACATTTCCTTGGGAAAGTTATAGTTATAGGTTCACTATAACCGAAGCGAGTGTTCACTATAAACGGAAATATTAATGTACTTTTTAACGTATGTGGGTCGGTATCAACAATTTAGTTTCACTATAGCCGAATGTTCACTATAACCGAGTTCACTATATCCAGAGTTGACTGTATGTAAAAGAAACTGACAACAGCGTACATTTACAATGAATATTATATTAGGCTTAAGTATAATGTAGTCTAAATTATTTTTCGTCTGAACTGCAACTGGACATTAGTACAAATAGCACTGAAATACGCTGAGAAACGTACTTCCCGATAATAAAATTATAAATTTCCCAAGTACATCTTGAATTTTGTTATCTGCAAGGACAACTTTGTCGTTGAAAGATAAATCACATGTATAACAAGATAGAATTCCTTGGTCGATATTGTTTGTTGACGTAAGTGGTTCTAATTGTTATCTTAAAATTTAAAATTAACAAAACATATTTGTCACATATAATTATAGATTAAGCATTATCTGAGAAAGCGACAGAATATCATGATATTGGTACAGTGATTTTCAGATTAACGGTATATTTTATCAAGATGACTTAGTAAAAGTAGCTGAAGTGCTCTGATAAAGTGGGTTTTTTAGTGCTATATCGTGAATGAATTACTACAAGCTATAAATTGACCTGATTCAATTTTCTAAGACATTCTGTCGTCTGTCAGCAACATGAAGACATTTGTGGCTTTGGCTCTTCTGGTAACCTTCGGCCTTATGGTAAGCAATACTAAGTCATTTTGATTTCGTAAAAAAATATTTAGTAAACAGTATTTCACATTTCAACTTGTAACAATTACACTTATTAAATTTGTGAATTAAATAAGTACCGCACCTTCAAATTTTGTGTCCAGGCCGTAAAGCAATAAAAAGGAATAGGCTATAAACCTTAAGCAAGAGCTCAGTATTGTTTATTCGAACAATATATGTGAAAATAAATATTATTAAATATAAAATTTTAAAACGTCATTTACGTACCAAAATTCAGAAAGATTATTCTGAAATTTTGCCCGGTCATTCTGTAATCAGGCATAAAATTTTATGGTTAGATTTCAAAAGAACAGGTATAAACATATGATACTTTTCATACTTTCATTCTATAATGCAGGGCCGTCCATAAAGGAGGACGGAAACCACTCGAATTGGGAAGACCGGGAGCGAGAGATCCGGGCCCATTTTTTTTTTTAGGGAAAGAAGACGCAAAATATTCACAAAATTTTTTTACATAAAAGAAGAATTCTGCTAAATCGTATATTTCTGAAATAGTAATTATGTTTGAACAAGCTTTAAGAAGGAGGTTAATAACATTTTCTTAGCTTGTTGTCCTAATAGTGTATTTGAATGATAGAATTTAAACTTTCATTAAAATATTGGCAAGGGGGAGGTCCCTGACAAATGTTCGTGGGGAGGGGATGGCACAATTCCTATGGGTGACCTGTATAATAAATGTGAAATAATATTCTGGGACAGTTCATCTGAAGTCAAACATGTTTTTAATTACAAAAGAAAGCCCTAAGAATAATGACAAGTATGCATAAAGGACTTCATGTAAAACGATTTTACAAATTTTAGAAATATTAACCTTAGTTTGTGATGATATTTAATACTAATAAAACATTCATAATTTTAATACATGACATAAATCACATCTCGATCTACCTTCTGTCAGTCTTAGCTATTATAAAAATAGTGTTTCCTGTTCATGTATTACGGTCTTCAATGCACTGCCTAATAATCTTAAAACTCTGAAAATGCTCAGAACAGAATTAATCACATTTCTGAATATTCATACCTTCTAATCAACTGATGAATAAATTGTTGATGCTTGTAAATTCAATTACTCTACTTGCTATGTACAGTATATTTTTGTATAGCCACTAACATAGCTCAGTCGGCAGACTCACTTGCCTATTGATCCGGAGCTGCGCTCGGGCATGGGTTCGATTCCCGCTTAGGCTGATTACCTGTTTGGGTTTTTTCCTGAGGTTCCTCCCAACCATAACACAAATGTCAGATAATCCATTGCGAATTTTATGCTTCACCTCATCTCCCGCACCCAAAAAAACTTCAAATCTTGACTTGTTTCACATCTTAAAACTTCAAAGCTGAAGTAGATCAATAAATTAAATACAATGAAAACATTAATGACGGTGTAGGCTTATTGACCTTAATCTAGTTCTGTTATCGAAAGAGGCTTGGTTTTATCTCCATGAGTATGGAAAGACTAAAACAACATTTACCGGTACTGGAGCTCCGAAAACTCAACCCTCCGTGATGAGAAAATGGTATGTTACGTTATGAGAGGATAATACAGCCCATTTCTTAAACTCTTTAACATTCTGAGTATTTGGAAATGATTTTGCGTCTCCCTTTTTGTGAGTTAAAGGCAAGGGATTGTACTTTAACGGTTTTCAACAATATCGCAGCAGCATAGACGATTATTCTATGGACAGAGTTTATACAGAGTACGAGGACAGAATTATCTGCAGGAATGTGTGGCCACCTCGATCACCCGGTCTAAATCCCTCCACGCCAGAGACTTTTCGGAGTTGCCCGATTCTCTCCTAAATGTAGCCCCATTCTGTCTCATCTAAAATACAATTCATGGATGTCATGCACCAATTCCCTCAGGATTTAATTGTAAACACTGGTGTTTGGTAGCTCTGTTCCTTTCGTGCAATGGAAGTACAACTCCTTGTCTCACTTACAGACTGCGGACTGACTTAAATTCAAATTACACACACACACACACATACACACACACACACATATACAGTGTTCTGCCCAAGGGCAAGTTTTCACTGCAAACCCAGTTTTCTCCAATGCCTTCCACTTAGTCTTCGTGTATGATCCACATATCTTAATGTCGTCTATCATCTGATATCTTCTTCCGCCACGAACTCTTCTCACGTTCACCATTCCTTCCAGTGCATCCTTCAATAGGCAGTTTCTTCTCAGCCAGTGACCCAACCAATGCCTCTTTCTCTTCCTGATCAGTTTCAGCATCATTCTCTTTCCAACACAGCTTCATTTTTCATTCTGTCTATCAATCCTTCTCCATATCTACATTTCAAATGCTTCTAGTCGCTTCTTCACTTCGTCGTAATGTCCATGTCTCTTTCCCATACGATGCCACATGCCACACAAAGAAACTTCACTAGTCTCCTCTTCAGTTTTTTGTCCAAGGTCCGCAGAAGATGCTCCTTTCTCTATTAAAAGATTCCTTTGCCATTGTTATACTCCTTTTGACTTTCTGGCAGCAGCTCATGTTATTGCTTATAGTAAACCCCAAGTATTTGAAGCTGTCCACTTGCTCTACTGCCTCCTTTAGTATTCGCAATTTTATCTTCTTTATGAATTAATGTTACAAAATTTTCTCTTACATGTCCATCTTTGTATACCACCCTTTAATGTCTTTTGGGAACCGTATTTAAAACCATTACATATATTAAATCATCATTACTCTTCTAAATTAAAGCTTTCACTAGTTCAATCATGGTAGAAACTGCTCCAATGCGGGGAATGATTAAGTTGCCCAATTTCGACTTCAAGCTATAAGTTATACAACATCGATGATGCTGCAATCTTGTGGAAGTTTATTATTAATGAGACGATGTAGCTTACATCATCTTACATTTTACAAAGCTGGGATCGGAGGACTAAGAACAGAGGAGTCATCATATTCAATTGAGGTGGTCAGAAACAAAGAGATACAAGTGATACTTCTAAGAAGATGAATTAAGTGCATCCAGGGCAAGTTGAAACATCTAAAATTTTAGTGGCAATGAGATGTCTTTTTAACCACATCACACACTAAATTTTAAATAAAGAATTTAATGGAAATTACGAAAGCTTAAGTATTTTCAACCACATTTTCTAAAAAAAATAATTTAAGACCACTTAAACCACTTTGCTTCGGACCACCTCTATTAAAGTATAATACCGTACTTTATGCGAATGTAAATATCACAGACTTGTTGATAAATTTGCTTATGCCTATTCCAAGATAAACTCCATAAAATTGTTATTTTTAAGATTTCATATGCCGATAACTTGAATCTGATCTGATGTTTCAACAGGCCGAAGCCCGACTCTACCCAGGATTACTGAAGGGAATCAAACCAGGTAAGTTGATATCGTGGCTTCAGTTTTCAGTATTGCTAACTTAATTGTAAGAATATTATGAGGACTATAAAGTTGAGCTTTCCATTAATTAATTTTTATTTCTTCCTCTTTGTTTCAAATTCAGTTGGTAAAGTGCACGTGCGCGACGCAAGTTCTAGAATCACTAATGGTCAGACAGCAAGCCGTGGCCAGTTCCCCTGGCAGGCCGCTCTCCATGTTGACAACTCCTGGTTCTGCGGAGGATCTCTCATCTCAAACGAATGGGTCCTTACTGCAGCGCATTGCATGTTAGTACAGACAGCCATCAATTTTTAAAGTATTGTTTTGATTATTCATTTGTCTTGTAATTGCATATTAAAACATGAAATGATCACTTATCACATAAACAAAGTTTTTACATATTCAATGACGTTTTTAAAATAATATATACGTTTGTTTCTGAAATAAAGGAGAACAGTTCTCATTCTTACAGGCAAAGTAAGGCAGAAACAAGGGGTGGGAATATTTATAAGGGCATTCTTTAGCTCGTGAAACCAAATGTATGCGTGCGCTAATGAACATAATAAGAACCTGCTGGTCTTTTTTCCGAAAGTAATTTTCTCCTACTTCCTGTTTACCGAATACAAATTTTACGAAGGAAGATTTTCGAAAGGCAATAAATCCGAATTTATTAGAACTGCATTGTATTCACTGATATATTTTATAAGAGTTTCTACATATCTGCAAAAGCTGAATTACATTTCAACAGTAGTAACTGATAAAATCATTACAGCGTAAAATTGTGTCCTAACTGGAGAGGGTACTGTAATCGACGCCCTTCTTCCTTATAAGCTGGATATGCAAAAACTATATATTTTTTATCCTTTTCTGAATTTTTAGTTACTTCTTTCGCGGCGTTGCTTTGATTCTTCATACCAATCCGAATTCATATATCACGACTTCCGAATCACCCTGTTCTTCCTGTAATTCTAGCAGCAGAATAAATGTCTGGAGGATGTCTCTTCAATACTAATTGAAATCTATTGGTGAAGAATGGGTAGAACGGAGAAAAATTCGGGTTCGAAACCGGGTTTTCAGCTCTACGTGTTGACGCTTTATCCACTAAGCCACACCGGATTCGAGTTCCGATGCAGGATTGAGTCCCGGTGCCGGAAAGAATGTGTCACTTAACATAACTTTTCATACACGAAAGAATAATTTTGTGAATATTTCGTGTCCTCCTCTGCATAAGAAATAACTCAAAATTAGCCTAATCCCCTACCCCATTCGATTGGTTTTCATCCCTCCCTTAGGACGGCCCTGTGTGGAGCTATAATATTGTGTAAGTTCTTTTGTTCTAAATAAAATCGTAACGAGAAGATTAAAAAGTATTATCTCCGAGTCATCTTTAACACCTAGGCAGTATATTCTCTCCTTAATCTATACTAATAATAAATCTGTAGCCGAAATTTTTCTGGTAATTTTCGATTTTCCAAAACTGATTGGTCCTAACATATATAATTAACCACCCTGAAACCGAAAATCGCTTTTGCGAAATTTTTGTTTGTCTGTCTGTCTGTCTGTCTGCCTGCATGTTTGTTACCTTTTCACGCGATAATGGCTGAACGGATTTCGATGAAAATTGGGATATAAATTAAGTTCGTTGTAACTTAGATTTTAGGCTCTATGGCATTCAAAATACATTATTTAAAAGGGGGGGGGTTATAAGGGGGCCTGAATTAAATAAATCGAAATATCTCTCTTATTATTGATTTTTGAGAAAAATGTTACATAACAAACGTTTCTTTAAAAATAATTTGCGATAAGTTTTATTCCCTGAAAAATTTTGATAGGACTGATATTTAATGAGATAAATGAGTTTTAAAATTAAAATAACTGCCATCTAAGGGCGTGTAATGAACTAAAAAACAAATGACTTCTTCTATAAGGGGCCTTGAACAGCAACAATCGAAAGCTATGAAAGATAGCCTACAGAGAATGAAGTAATATCGGAAGCTAAATTAACCGATTTGTATAATTAATTATTATTTCACCATTGGAAAGTGTAGTTTCTCTAGATGGACATAATATAATATATATAATATAATATAATATAATATAATATAATATAATATAATATAATATAATATAATATAATATAATATAATATAATATAATATAATATAATATAATATAATATAATATAATATAATATAATTTAAGTTATTTGAAGGGTTCACAACCATAGTAGGCCAAGCGCCATTTACTGAATACGTAGAAAACAAGGGTTAAAATTAAGTTATTACCATAATTCAATGGAAACCTATAACAAGTAAAATAAAATATACACATTAAATCTAAATGATGTCAATCTTCATTAAACTATGGTTGCATGTAATAAAAATTAAGAAACATGTTAATGGAATTGTCATTGCACCAAATGAGTGTCTCTGGACCAAAATGATCGCATTTTAATTATTTGGATGCAATTTAAATTAAGTAACATATTAAACGATTTATCCTTCTATCAAACACGAATGTTCCCTAGATCAAACGTCCTATTTTAATTATGTAATTACTTTATATTTATTTCTAACGGGTACAGCGGAGCGCACGGGTACGGCTAGTTTATAATATAGCTAGAATTGATATTAACAATACATATTTATTCCTTATGAAATATAATTTTCTTGAACAAATTAAGCCATGAAACTAAACTACCATGTTTTTCCTGCTTAAAAATATTCAGTACACGGGTATCATTATCTTCTCTAATAAATTTATTGTAACAAAGAAACCAAACACCATTATTCCTATTGTTTCAGTGGTTCTACATATCGAATCACTCTGGGAGCTAATAATGTCAATAGCCCTGAGTCTGGTTCCGTAAGTGTCAGTTCATCAAGCAGTATCAGACATTCGGGTTACAACAGCGACACTCTTGCTAATGACATCGGTCTAGTGAAAATTCCTTCTGTGAGCTACAGCAGTAAGTATTTTAATTCTTACCCTATAACACACACAGAACGCAAACAAATTTAAATAAATAAGTTCTGAAATGAAGATCATGGTTAAAATGATTTCAGGTACGACAATAATTTAACTGCAGGGTTTAAAAGCATAAATATATTAAAAGAAATACATTTCAGGGACGAAAGTAATTAAACAGGAGAGTGTAAAAGAATAAATATAGCAGAAGAAACACATTTCAGGACGAAAGTAATTTATTGTAAGTGGAGAATCTAAAAACATAAATATATTAAGAAATACATTTCAGGAAGAAAGTAATTTATCTGAAGAGTGTAAAAGCATAGATATATTAGAAGAAATACATTTCAGGAAGAAAGTAATTTATCTGAAGAGTGTAAAAGCATAGATATATTAGAAGAAATACATTTCAGGAAGAAAGTAATTTATCTGAAGAGTGTAAAAGCATAGATATATTAGAAGAAATACATTTCAGGAAGAAAGTAATTTATCTCAAGAGTATAAAAGCTTAGATATATTAGAAGAAATACATTTCAGGAAGAAAGTAATTTATCTGAAGAGTATAAAAGCTTAGATATATTAGAAGAAATACATTTCAGGAAGAAAGTAATTTATCTGAAGAGTATAAAAGCTTAGATATATTAGAAGAAATACATTTCAGGAAGAAAGTAATTTATCTGAAGAGTGTAAAAGCAGATATATTAGAAGAAATACATTTCAGGAAGAAAGTAATTTATCTGAAGAGTGTAAAAGCATAGATATATTAGAAGAAATACATTTCAGGAAGAAAGTAATTTATCTGAAGAGTATAAAAGCATAGATATATTAGAAGAAATACATTTCAGGAAGAAAGTAATTTATCTGAAGAGTGTAAAAGCATAGATATATTAGAAGAAAAACATTTCAGGAAGAAAGTAATTTATCTGAAGGGTGTAAAAGCATAGATATATTAGAAGACATACATTTCAGGACGAAAGTAATTTACCTGAAGAGTGTAAAAGCTTAGATATATTAGAATAAATACATTTCAGGAAAAAAGTAATTTGTCTAAAGAGTATAAAAGCATAGATATATTAGAAGAATTACATTTCAGACGAAAGTAATTTATCTGAAGAGTATAAAAGCATAGACATATTAGAAGAAATATATTTCAGGAAGAAAGTAATTTATCTGAAGAGTGTAAAAGCATAGACATATTAGAAGAAATACATTACAGGAAGAAAGTAATTTATCTGAAGATTGTAAAAGCATATATATATTAGAAGAAATACATTTCAGGACGAAAGTAATTTATCTGAAGACTGTAAAAGCATAGATATATTAGAAGAAATACATTTCAGGAAGAAAGTAATTTATCTAAAGAGTGTAAAAGCATAGATATATTAGAAGAAATACATTTCAGGACGAAAGTAATTTATCTGAAGAGTATAAAAGCATAGACATATTATAAGAAATACATTTCAGGAAGAAATTAATTTATCCGAAGTGTGTAAAAGCATAGATATATTAGAAGAAATACATTTCAGGACGAAAGTAATTTATCTGAAGAGTGTAAAAACATAGATATATTAGAAGAAATACATATCAGGACGAAAGTAGTTTAACTGGAAAGTCTGAAAGCTTAATTATATTAGAAGAAATACATTTCAGGAAGAAAGTAATTTATCTGAAGAGTGTAAAAGCATAGATATATTAGAAAAAATAAATTTCAGGAAGAAAGTAATTTATCCGAAGTGTGTAAAAGCATAGATATATTAGAAGAAATACATTTCAGGACGAAAGTAATTTATCTGAAGAGTGTAAAAACATAGATATATTAGAAGAAATACATATCAGGACGAAAGTAGTTTAACTGGAAAGTCTGAAAGCTTAATTATATTAGAAGAAATACATTTCAGGAAGAAAGTAATTTATCTGAAGAGTGTAAAAGCATAGATATATTAGAAAAAATAAATTTCAGGAAGAAAGTAATTTATCTGAAGAGTGTAAAAGCATAGATATATTAGAAGAAATACATTTCAGGAAGAAAGTAATTTATCTAAAGAGTGTAAAAGCATAGATATATTAGAAGAAATACATTTCAGGACGAAAGTAATTTATCTGAAGAGTATAAAAGCATAGACATAATATAAGAAATACATTTCAGGAAGAAATTAATTTATCCGAAGTGTGTAAAAGCATAGATATATTAGAAGAAATACATTTCAGGACGAAAGTAATTTATCTGAAGAGTGTAAAAACATAGATATATTAGAAGAAATACATATCAGGACGAAAGTAGTTTAACTGGAAAGTCTGAAAGCTTAATTATATTAGAAGAAATACATTTCAGGAAGAAAGTAATTTATCTGAAGAGTGTAAAAGCATAGATATATTAGAAAAAATAAATTTCAGGAAGAAAGTAATTTATCTGAAGAGTGTAAAAGCATAGATATATTATAAGAAATACATTTCAGGAAGAAAGTAATTTATCTGAAGAGTGTAAAAGCATAGGTATATTAGAAGAAATACATTTCAGGACGAAAGTAGTTTAACTGGAAAGTCTAAAAGCTTAATTATATTAGAAGAAATACATTTCAGGACGAAAGTAATTTATCTGAAGACTGTAAACGCATACATTTATTAGAAGAAATATATTTGAGGACGAAAGTACTTTAACTGGAGAGTCTAAAAGAATAAATATATTTGGAAGGACCATAATTTTAATTAATGGAAACAAATAAAATTTATATAAGAATTAAAACCAGTACCAACTTTGTTAAAACAGCGAAGAGTGTATTGTTAATTGGAATTCCAGATATTCCAGATTTCGGTATTCTTGTTATTATACAAAGGGGAAAAGTGGAATTAACAGTTTTTTGATCACGAAGTCACTTTTCCTCTTTCCTGAAATGTAATATAATGTGTATATTATGTATGTATGTATTTATTCACACTGCAATGGGTATATACCCGGTGGCAGTGGTAACTAATTACACTCAGTAAATAATGTCCTAAATAATATCTTTATAATCTTTCCAGATTACATCAGCCCTATTAGTCTGGTCCCACGCTCCGATCAAGGCAATTCTTTTGCTGGTGAAAGTGTTCGGGTCAGTGGATGGGGAAAGAATTCTGACAGTGAGTATGATACTTTATGGCGCTACTATTTTAATTTAAAATACTACATCATTCTGATATATATATATATATATATATATATATATATATATATATATATATATATATATATATATATATAGCCGAACAACGGAATGTTGCACCAATAAAAATGACATTTACCTTTCCCCTTAAAACATTAATGATATGTTTACGAAACTTAAGCACAAACCATTTTGAAAAAAAAAGTACTAATTCTGTTCTTAAGACGAATTCTACAGCACTTTCCAATAGGTTTCAACTACTTATATAATAGTCCGAAGGTATTACATCCAACTACAATCCTAATTTTACATTTGGGTTGCCAAATCTTGAATTAATGCTCACCATACCATATATTCTATTGTGATTCCAACGAGAGTTGAGGTTTGACAGGAATAATAGCATTATGCTTCTATCACTCAACATTCATCTGCTATTTATTATACCTGCTTTCGAAATCAATCCATAATACGTAAACGTAGGTAAATCTTTAATATCTAAAACTGTACTTTCCATTTTTAACCTGTTTTCCTTATTCATAGATTACAATAATTCACAGATTCAAGATACAGCATGTTATTGTAGATTGTAGATAAATATCAGCATTAAAAATAAGAGACAGTGTCCATAAATAGCATTGGTTGCAATAGCAACATAATCAATTTATAGCTCTTATAAATTCCCAAAATTACGATGAGTAATTGCACTGATCTGTGAAATATTACTGGTACATCATTGGGGAGCATCAGTTGACTATAGCAAACCTGTATTTCGCAAACTTATATAGAAAATCAACAACATATTATGTTCAATCGTAGTAATAGCCTACCCAAAAAGAGAATGTTCATTTACGAATAAAATTTCGTAACATGGTACATATTTTAAGTATCATCTAACATATGAAATACGTACTTATAAATATTCCAAATATTAGCTAACACCACTACAGCTTAATACAAGCTTAATCTCTAGTATTATAAGCTAATTCTCTGCATAAGATAGAAGAAAAGCTCGAGTCTTTGCATTAATATTAACAGCCAAGTTATTTGGGTCCATACTGCATTTTCTCTAATATAAAATAGGGATAATTCTGTAATTGCATAATATTTCATGAACAACAATTTTATTGCACACAGTTATTTTCTATTTAAAAATGCACTGATGGTGATATAATTTGTTGCATATTTCAGGCGCTTCAGGTATCACTGCACAGCTTCAGTATGTGGATCTCACAGTGATCACAAACCAAGAATGCAATTCAGTCTATGGCATCATCACTTCTGGCATGCTCTGTGTCTCCACTCCTGGTGGTAGGAGTACTTGCAGTGTAAGTAAATTATTCAAGCTTTAGTTCAGAGTTGCATTAGCAGCTAGCATTTAGTTAGAAATATCATATTAGAAGCTATACATTAGCATCTAGTATTTGCATAGAAATATTACATTAGCAGCTAGTATTAGGATAGAAAGACTACATTATCAGGTAACATTTAGATAGAAATATTATATTAGGAGGTATACATTAGCAGCTAGTATTTGGATAGAAAGATTATATTATCAGGTAACATTTAGTTAGAAATATATTAGGAGTATACATTAGCAGCTAGTATTTGGATAGAAAGATTACATTATCAGGTAACATTTAGTTAGAAATATATTAGGAGATATACATTAGCAGCTAGTATTTGGATAGAAAGATTACATTATCAGATAACATTTAGTTAGAAATATATTAGGAGGTATACATTAGCAGCTAGTATTTGCATAGAAAGACTACATTATCAGGTAACATTTAGTTAGCAACATTATATTAGGAATTATACATTAGCAGCTAGTATTTGCATAGAAAAACTACATTAACAGGTAACATTTAGTTAGAAACATTGTATTAGGAACTATACATTAACAGCTAGTATTTGCATAGAAAGACTACATTATCAGGTAACATTTAGTTACAAACATTATATTAGGAACTATACATTAGCAGCTAGTATTTGCATAGAAAGATTACATTATCAGGTAACATTTAGTTAGAAACATTGTATTAGGAACTATACATTAACAGCTAGTATTTGCATAGAAAGATTACATTATCAGGTAATATTTAGTTAGAAACATTATATTAGGAACTATACATTAACAGCTGTATTTGCATAGAAAGACTATATTATCAGGTAACATTCAGTTAGAAACATTATATTAGGAACTATACATTAGCAGCTAGTGTTTGCATAGAAAGATTACATTATCAGGTAACATTTAGTTAGAAACATTATATTAGGAACTATGCATTAGTAGCTAGTATTTGCATAGAAAGATTACATTATCAGGTAATATTTAGCTATAAATATTATATTAGGAGCTATATATTAGCAGCTAGTATTTCGATAGAAATATCATATTATCATCTGGCATTTAGTTAGAAATATTATATTAGGAGTTATACATTAGCGGCTAGTATTTGGATAGAAATATTACATTATCAGATAGCATTTAAGCTTAGTTAGAAATATTATATTAGGAGCTATAGATTAGCAGCTAGTAATTGGATAGGAATATAACATTATCATGTAGCATTTGGATAGAAATTTTACATCAGCAGCCAGTATTTGAATAGGAATATTACATGAGCAGCTATTAGATAGAAATACAGTTAAACGTGTTTTTTGAACTGCCATTGATTATTTTATATAAAACTGAGTTCTACGTCGTCCTTGATTACCTGAATGAACATTTCCATGAGAGAGTACTCTCCAATAGTTAACCTTAACGATTTGATGAACGTGGCACAATTTTGGTCACCATACTTTCTGGAATTAAATAATTTCCTTTATTGCCTCTAAGGTTTCCCGAAGGAAACACCTACAGAAATAATCCACATCCCATTGAAGACCTAAAATACTGTTTGTAATTTTATGGAGAGTATCTCTAAACAAACATTAGCTCCAGTAGTAAAATCTTCGGCAAACGTTTGTAAAGAGTGTTGGATTCAAAACTATCACATATTGAAAATACTGTGATTTAAACTCCCAATTCTATAACGTTGCATGATACCAAAATTATTTGTATATATGGAATGAATAGAAAGATATCTACAATTGAAATAAAGAGTATTTTTTGTAATGACCCTGTACTTCTCTGAATTAGAAGTTTTCGTCTGCATACAGATGTAGAAATAGATAACTATTAATGTTTATCTTGAAACCATTCAAAATAAATATCTTCTCTGTTACAGGGTGACAGCGGCGGCCCCCTTATCCATTCCCAGAATGGTGGTTACGTTCAAATTGGTGTTGTGTCATTTGTTGCTTCTTCCGGTTGTGAATCGGGCTTGCCTGCTGGTTTTACCAGAGTGACCAGCTATTTGGACTGGATTCAATCCAACACTGGCATTGCCACTAAATGATTGACAGTACACTGACAACTACGATGCAAATATAACATCTTGCATGTGTACGAAGGGTATAATGTGAAATTCAATATGTACAAAAAACGAAATACTGTGATGTATTAAAATGTTTGATACAGAAAACTAGTTTTATTTTTTCTCAACATCCTACTATTAAATATGTGCTCCTATATCCCATTCAAAATCTTTAGCACAATTTCATAGGAGTAAACCTCGAGTCATTCCTAACACAGTTATTATACAGGGACATCGTTTTATTTTTACTAAAATTTTTAATATTAACCTGTCTATACCTTTAGAGAACCGGAAACACCGTTCGCTACCCCCTTCCACGGCTGGAGTTCGATGATACTGGCGTAAAACACAAACACATCACTTTACTAGGTATAGGAGGGAAGAAAAGTAGTTCGTCCATTTACGTAAACTAGAAAATATCGCAGTTTTGAGTTCGATAATTTTCATTAGGTTTTTATTTAATCAAAATGCAGTACTGTATTAAGAATAAGTGTTTTTATTCACGAACTGAGTTATTCATGCGAACGTATTCATTATGCAGTGTATATTATACTGTCTACAACACATTAGCGTACAATATAGAGAATGAAGTTCAATTGAAAAATAATCATAATATGGATATTTAAACACATTTTTGAAAATGGTGGCCGTTCATTTCGATACAGGCTTCAGTTCTTTTGTGCATATTAACGCACTATAGACTATTGCATCTAATTCTAATTGCCAGTTTCGTCCTTCGTACTAGTAACTCATGTTGAAATAATTCTGTACCTACTCTATAACAGAGTACCTTACGTACTGTAAATTCAATCTTCACTTCTGCCCGACCCGCACAGATAAAATTACTAAGACATGCTATCTACTGCAAATTAAGCTTTCAGGAATAACTCCCTGTAAAGTTAATTTGAATAATTTCGAGGGAAAAATTGTTCCGGGGCCGGGTATCGAACCCGGGACCTTTGGTTAAACGTACCAACGCTCTCCCACTGAGCTACCTGGGAACTCTACCCGACACCGATCCAATTTTTCCCTCTATATCCAAAGACCTCAAAGTGGGCTGACAACCGTCAAGCAACCAACATTTGAGTGCACACTAACTCTGTGTGACTTTAAATTGTGGTTTTCTGTTACGTACAGTGACGTGTATTATGCAAATTAAGCTTTCAGGAATAACTCCCTGTAAAGTTAATTTGAATAATTTCGAGGGAAAAATTGTTCCGGGGCCGGGTATCGAACCCGGGACCTTTGGTTAAACGTACCAACGCTCTCCCACTGAGCTACCCGGGAGTTATTCCTGAAAGCTTAATTTGCATAATACACGTCACTGTACGTAACAGAAAACCACAATTTAAAGTCACACAGAGTTAGTGTGCACTCAAATGTTGGTTGCTTGACGGTTGTCAGCCCACTTTGAGGTCTGTGGATATAGAGGGAAAAATTGGATCGGTGTCGGGTAGAGTTCTCGGGTAGCTCAGTGGGAGAGCGTTGGTACGTTTAACCAAAGGTCCCGGGTTCGATACCCGGCCCCGGAACAATTTTTCCCTCGAAATTATTCATGCTATCTACTGTCCGTCCAAGTGGTTATGCCGTAGGATCGTAGAAATCACGGACAGTTAATTACTTAACGAGGCCCTTTTATTTAAGTTATTTTAAACAGTTGTATAATATTACGTAAACGTCCAATTCCTAACAAATTAATATTTTCAGAAAAGAGCTAAGACAGCCAGCTTTTACAGAGGGGCGTGCAGAAGCAGGTGGGGGAAATCGGGATGCGACGTAGGCAAACGAACAGTACCTGTGCGAAAATATGGTTCATTATTGAAAGCACTTTCGTCACTGGAAAACGCGAACATATTTCTGGAACGTACTATACTCACTAACTCAGTGCTGTTTACTATATGCACCCTTGATTCTGTCTGGAGAACAGTTGGAACTTCATTAGTAGAAGGAGTGGGAGTGAAGTACATTCAAAAACTCAGGTGCAATAAAAATTGAAGTAAAAATAAAATGATGTCCCTGTATAATTTCAAGAAAAAAATATATTAGTTGATACGCAGGCGAGTCAGTCAGTAAGCTACAAATCGATGTAGAGATCTACATTTTTCGATGAAGAGCCTGAAGATATCACCTCTGGTTGCCAGTATTAACCCGGTGTCAACTGGCACAAGGCAAACAAAGCAGCAGTTGCAAGATGGTGGCACCTCTGCACGAGTGTCCTATTGCCGTGTATCGCTGCAATGTGCGATTTTTCTGGGGAAAACTTCTGGCGGTGAAGGTTAATATTTATAAGCAAATTCTGCCCGTGAATTGTGAGCATTTCTCGTCGTGTCAAGCTGTCGACAATTGGGTGCAGAGGTGGTATGAAAAATGGAGAAATATCGAACATCTTGGACAAGTCCCAGTGCAGATTGTCACGGAAGCAAATGTGTAGTAATTTGTCAATAATCTGATCTAAGCAGTTAGGATACTCAGACTTTATGAGCAGAGTTAGGAAGGTGGTACCGAAACTATTAAGTTGTATGAGCTTGGACTATATCTCTACCGAATGAATAGTAGTAATATGAGTCTAAACGTCAACAAACCAGCACAACAAACATGTACATTGGGGTGGCCACAGAACAAGAAACACAATAAGAATTTAATGTAAAAAGACACTAATTGTCAATTAGAACCTTCGTATCTATGTGAAGATTAATTTTGGTCCTACAGAATTTGTCTGTTATGGTAACAATTATGTTATTAGAGGAGAAAAAAATCTTTACATAGATTCTTCGCCCAGCAGTGAATATACTGTGGAATCCCGGCCACAATTGAGTGTGCTCCTTGTATAATAACAATTGACTTAATATATGTCAAACATGGAGTAAGGCCACAAAGGGAAAAACTTTACACTCGAGGAGGAGGATTCGATCCGGTGCTGTGAACTTCGGCGTAGCTCAGTGGTACATAGAAGTTTTCTTCTCTAACAGCAGTTGGAATCTTTGTCATTTTCAGTTTAAAGTAATTTACGTATAAAAATAAGAACTCATATACACAGTGATATGACCCTAGACTTGTTACAGTAGTTATTAATGTACGTTGATTTTCAGTTTATCAAAATAAATAATCCTATGTTCAGAACAAAAAAAAAAACTATTTGTATGTAAATGTTCCTTCTACGTCACAAGACGTGACTGAAGCAAATCTGAAATATGATACAGTATTTCTTAATAGGCTATATCAAGTGAACAATAGCTTTGTGAATCTAATAGTACATCTCGTATGTGGCACAACATATTAAAAGTCATAATTATGGTCAAGGATACTTTTCATACTTGCTTTCAGCACTGTTGGGACTTATGTGGATTGAACAGTTGAACAATATATTATTCTTCAACATATCTCACGGTTTCAATCTTTTCACACTTCTTGATTGCAGCAGAATAGACAATTCAATATTGTTTGAAGGGACATTGCAAAATACCAACATAATGTCCATACTGAAAACAATTATGTATACTTGACTAGGTTCTGAAGAAGACGGTTCTGTTCATTGCTGTATTTCCCATGTAAAGAGAGCCATTTCAAGTGATTTGTCACAGACAGTGTTCCTGAACTACTCTACGTTTCACAGATTAAATTTTAACATTACACAATTTCCTGTAAAGTGATCTTCCATTTCTTACTATGAACACCAGCATATTCATGAAGTATTGTATTCAACTTCTTGCGATTGGAGAATTTAACTTCGGTCACGTTCAAAACCGCTCATTAAACTACACAACTTCACTGCGAACGTTAGTACGTGATTAAACTTTTTCTCTACCATCATCCACCCATAGTTGCGGATATACTGGAGTTGTTTATATGAACAGAGTATAGTATGCTAGTGCAATAAATCTACATACCTGCTGCACTAAACCTGAAAACAATGTTTTGGTACTAACTTCCTAAGATTGGTTATGAGTCTTAGGTTCATTATTACCAGCCGGAGACAAATCAATCGTTAATAGTAGACTGATGCAAATGTGCCGCCATCTCGAAACTACAGCTTCTTTGTTTCGTTTCTGCGCACATTGACACACTTCATCCAGAGCTGATAGTTTCTTTGTCAGTAGCCACGCCCCCTTTGTCAATGGCACCGCCTCCTTTCTCAATGGCCTCACCTCCATTGTCAATCGCCCCGTCCCCTCTTCGTCAATGGCCCACCTCTTTATCGATGGCACCGACCCTCTTCAACTTTGGTCCTGCCCCTCTTCATCAATTGCACCGCCCCTTTGCCAATGGCACCGCCCCATTTGCCAATGTCCCCGCCCCTTTGCCGCTGGCCCGCAACCTTTTGCAACCTATTTATCAGTGGCCCCACTCCCTTTGTCATTGACCCCGCCCTCAGCCAATGGCTCCGCCTCTCCGTCAATGGCTCCGCCTCTCCGTCTATGCCTCCGCCTCTCCACCTATGCCTCCGCCTCTCTGTCAATGACCCCGTCTCTCTGTCAATGCCTCCGCCTCTCTGTCAATGACTCCGTCTCTCTGTCAATGACACCGTCTCTCCGTCAATGACTCCGCCTCTCTGTCAATGACTCCGCCTCTCTGTCAATGACACCGTCTCTCCGTCAATGGCTCCGCCTCTCTGTCAATGACTCCGCCTCTCTGTCAATGACACCGTCTCTCCGTCAATGGCTCCGCCTCTCTGTCAATGACTCCGCCTCTCTGTCAATGACACCGTCTCTCCGTCAATGGCTCCGCCTCTCTGTCAATGACTCCGCCTCTCTGTCAATGACCCCGTCTCTCTGTCAATGCCTCCGCCTCTCTGTCAATGACTCCGCCTCTCTGTCAATGACCCCGTCTCTCCGCCAATGCCTCCGACTCTCTGTCAATGACTCCGCCTCTCTGTCAATGACACCGTCTCTCCGTCAATGTCTCCGCCTATCCGTCAATGACACCGCCTCTCTGTCAATGACTCCGTCTCTCCGTCAATGACTCCGCCTCTCTGTCAATGACTCCGTCTCTCTGTCAATGACCCCGTCTCTCCGTCAATGGCTCCGCCTCTCTGTGAATGACTCCGTTTCTCTCTCAATGACTCCGCCTCTCTGTCAATGACCCCGTCTCTCCGTCAATGGCTCCGCCTCTCCGTCAATGACTCCGCCTCTCTGTCAATGAATCCGCCTCTCTGTCAATGACTCCGTCTCTCTGTTAATGACTCCGCCTCTCTGTCAATGACCCCGTCTTTCCGTCAATGGCTCCGCCTCTCTGTCAATGACTCCGCCTCTCTGTCAATAACCCCGTCTCTCCTTCAATGCCTCCGCCTGTCTGTCAATGACTCCGCCTCTCTGTCAATGACTCCGCCTCTCTGTCAATGACTCCGCCTCTCTGTCAATGACTCCGTCTCTCTCTCAATGACTCCGCCTCTCTGTTAATGACCCCGTCTCTCCGTCAATGGCTCCGCCTCTCCGTCAATGACTCCGCCTCTCTGTCAATGACTCAGTCTCTCTGTTAATGACTCCGCCTCTCTCTCAATGACCCCATCTCTCCTTCAATGGCTCCGCCTCTCCGTCAATGAATACGCCTCTCTGTCAATGACCCCGTCTCTCCTTCAATGCCTCCGCCTCTCTGTCAATGACTCCGCCTCTCTGTCAATTACTCCGCCTCTCTGTCAATGACTCCGTCTCTCCGTCAATGACTCCGCCTCTCCGTCAATGACCCAGCCTCTCCGTCTGTGCCTCCGCCTCTCTGTCAATGACTCCGTCTCTCCGTCAATGGCTCCGAATCTCCGTCAATGACTCCGCCTCTCCGTCTATGCCTCCGCCCCTCCGTGAATGACTCCGCCAATTCCCAGTGGTCAAATCCCTGTATATTGATAGAAACTTCCACTTAATCTAAAAAAGATTCCCTTTATTTAAAAAAATAACTAACTTTTGCGAGTATACACAGATTTTGATGTTTCTACCATGACTCAAAGTCATCAAATTTTTCTCAACCTTGAACGATTCGAGCTGTTTTGTTTAAACGCCATTAAATGGAACTGCTAAGGTTTTATATCAAATGTGTTTTCTGTACTCAAATATTTTTAAGTTCCGAAGTTCGACACTGAAGCACAATTGTACAGTCTATTATACAATTTGTGAAAGAAAAATTTAAAATTGTTTGGATACATGAAAAGAATGGATGCAAATAGGTTACCAAGGAAGAATGTGTCAAAACTGGGAAGAAAACATGGTTGGAGGGTATTATTGGTATGATAGAAGCCAGTGGATTGTAGGATGGTGACTGGAAAGATAGAAATTAACAGAGGAAGAAATTTTCAAATGTACAAAAATTGAACACAGGAAGATTTAAGTTATTTACGTTTAAAACCTATCCTCCTGAGACCTGAGACATTGAAGGAAGAATATTTCTCCGTGAAACGCACTGTAACCAATCGGATGTCTTACTTTCACAGTTTCTTTCTTCACTATAGAACAGTTTGTTTGCATTCTTCTTCAATCGGTACAAAAGATAACCGGCTAACATTTCAATCAATTTACTTTTTTCATAATTATTTCCTTTAAGACTTCGATTTGACTGCCATTGTTAACCCCGCCCGTAAATTTTAAATCTTCTGATACTGTTGTCCTAACTCCTTTTCCAGTTTCCGAAATAAATACAGTGTATAATAAATGATTCCTCATTAGTTTCAGCGCGTGCGATATATCACACAAACCTCAGATTCTACGCCCAGATGTCACATCATTTGAAATATGTCTGACTTAATTAATTCCTAAGTCTTTCCGTAGTCTCTGGTTTTGAGGACCCATGTCACTAACGAAAGCACGTACCGTCATTTCTCGTAACTATGGTCCTGGAACATAACTATGGTCCATTCAAATGTTGTACCTCGTTTATCTATATTTTTGCTGTACTTTAGTTTGAAATCAAGTCACTGCAGCTGTCTACGAACGGTCTATGATACTTCTACAATGTACTTTGAATGATTCTATCGTAGACGATATTTGTGTTCCAGGAACATAGTTATGGGAAATGACGGTACTTTAGAACCAAAGGCTTGTAAAGAGATTATTTTTTTATAATAATGAAGGCGTGATAGTACAATCAAACATATAATTCATTGACTGCCTCCATTTCCCCGTCAAACTAGGAGCAAGTATGACCTAGCCATAATTTTACTGTATGGCCCATAGAAACAGTTCCTTGTTGGGTCCACTGCCTATTTTCATTCTGTCGTAACACAAGACCACATTTTTCTCCATTTTAATTAAAGCCTGGCGGACATTCAGTTGTCGAAAGACGTTTACGTAAAGTATGTGCACTGGGTAAGGGGTAATATTCTTACATATTCTAAACGTCTTTTTGAAATTGCATGAAGTGTCACAACTACTGAAATATCGTACGATGAAAGAGTAGTGGAACGGAGAAAAATTCTCTCCGGCAACGGGATTTGAATCCGGGTTTTCAGCCCTACGTGCTGATGCTTTATCCACTAAGCCACACCGAATTCCCATCCCGGTGTCGGATCGAATCGTCTCAGTTTAAATTCCACCTCTTGGGTTCCCTGTAGTGGCCTGCCCTCTGCACTACGTCATAGCTGTCTATGAACGTAGGACTAACGTCCACATATGTGCTGAGGTGCACTCGTATGAGTGACTGATTGGCCGGGATCCGACGGAATAAGCGCCGTCTTAAATCACAAAGTGATTTACGCATATCACATATATTATTTTAATGTACCAAGTACATATGATGTTTCCATGCAGATATTGTGCGTCATCGTACGATGAAAGAGTAGTGGAACGGAGAAAAATTCTCTCCGGCAACGGGATTTGAATCCGGGTTTTCAGCCCTACGTGCTGATGCTTTATCCACTAAGCCACACCGAATTCCCATCCCGGTGTCGGATCGAATCGTCTCAGTTTAAGTTCCACCTCTTGGGTTCCCTGTAGTGGCCTGCCCTCTGCACTACGTCATAGCTGTTTATGAACGTAGGACTAACGTCCACATATGTGCTGAGGTGCACTCGTATGAGTGACTGATTGGCCGGGATCCGACGGAATAAGCGCCGTCTTAAATCACAAAGTGATTTACGCATATCACATATATTATTTTAATGTACCAAGTACATATGATGTTTCCATGCAGATATTGTGCGTCATCGTACGATGAAAGAGTAGTGGAACGGAGAAAAATTCTCTCCGGCACCGGGATTTGAACCCGGGTTTTCAGCTCTACGTGCTGATGTAGTGCACTATGACGTAGTGCAGAGGGCGGCCACTAGAGGGAACCCAAGAGGTGGTACTTAAACTGAGACGATTCGATCCGACACCGGGATGGGAATCCGGTGTGGCTTAGTGAATAAAGCATCAGCACGTAGAGCTGAAAACCCGGTACCGGAGAGAATTTTTCTCCGTTCCACTACTCTTTCATCGTACTATGACGCAGAATATCTGCATGGAAACATCATATGTACTTCGGTACATTGAATAATAAATAATATATTTAATATATACTGAAATATCGTTACTGTCCCAAAATTTAACATGACCCACGAGTTGCGGTTTTACATTGGCATTTTGGAAAATGTTGTTCATATTTAACGAGAAATTATTTAGATTTTGAAAGTAATTTCTCAAGTTCTGAAATGTTTTGTTCCAACTGCAATATTTTATCATTTGCTACTTGTACTTCTTTTTGCAGTTTATCGTTCATTGCTTGAATTTTTATAACTTTTAATTTATTTCCCTAAGGTATTTTCACTTCGAATATATATATATCCAGGGACATCATTTTATTTTTACTTCAATTTTTATTGTACCTGAGTTTTTGAATGTACTTCACTCCCACCCTTCTACTAGTAAACTTCCAGCCGTTTTCAACACAGAACCAAGCGTATACAGTCAAAGTCGCCTTACGGTCATAGTAAACACAAACAGTACTGAGTTAGTGAGTATAGTACGTACCAGAAATATGTTCGCTTTCAATATTGAATCATATTCTCGCACAGGTACTGTCGTCCGTTTGCCTATGTCGCATCCCGGTTTCCCCCATCCACTTCTGCCCGTCTCTTTGTGGCTGGGCCCTTACCTCTTTTCTGAAAACATTATGTCTACGTAATATTATACAATGTTTAAAATAACTTAAATAAAAAGACCTCGTTAAGTAATTAACTGTCACGTGATTTCCCCCCCCCTTCTACGACCCTGCGACAAAACCACTTGGACGGACAGTAAATAGCATGTCTGAATAATTTTATCTTTTCGGATCGGGCAGAAGTGAAGATTGAATTTACAGTACGTTAGGTACTCTTTTATAGTTATTTCAACATGAGTTACTAGTATACCTTATTTTATTTCAAGGAGTGCAGTTCTGTGGCTCCTTTGAACACCGAACTGCACTCCTTGAAATAAAATAAGGTAAACGAAAGACGAAACTGGTAACTGGAATTAGTTATAATAGTCTATGTGCGATAATATGCAAAAAAGAACTGAAACCTGTATAGAAATGAACGGCCATCATTTTCAAATAGGTCTTTAAATATCCATATTATATTATTTTTGAATTTAACTTCATTCTCTACATTGTACGCTAATGTGCTGTAGACAGTATAATATGCACTGCATAATGAATACGTCCGAATGGACAGCTCAGTTCGTGAGTAAAAACACTTATTGTTAATACTGTACTGTATTTTCATTAAAGAAAAACCTAATTAAAATTATCAAACTCAAAATCGCGATATTTCCTACTTTACGTAAGTGGACGAACTACTTTTCATCCCTCCTATGCCTAGTAAAGTGATTTGTTTGTATCTTACGCCAGTATCATCGAACTCCAGTCGTGGAAGGGGGTAGCAAACGGTGTTTCCGGTTCACAACCTTTAAGCCAAAGGTATAGCCAGGTTAATATTAGAAATGTTAGTAAAAATAAAATGATGTCCCTGTATATACAGGGTGTTTCAATAATACGGGGCATAATTTCAGGTATGTATTTCCCACATGTAGACAATCAAAATAGTTCATTACAACATGTGTCCGGAAATGCTTTATTTTCGAGTTATGGCCTTCACAACATTGAAATTCACCGGATCGTTTTTCTTTCCGCAGGTCGTTGCCGTCAAAGGAGACATTAAAAGGGCACTCTGACAGTTCATTCCGAGGCGAAGGTTACATTCAGTGTTGTGTAGGCGTTACACTGTGCGACATGTATTCAAATCAAGAGCTGGCAGAGATACACTTCATGTACGGTAAGGCGGACGGCAATGCTGCGCTGGCTCGTCGTTTGTACCCGGAGAGGTACCCACAGCGACAATGTCCAGATCGGAAGACATTTGTACGTCTCCATTACCGTCTGTGCGAATATGGAAAATTTAACTCTCCTGGTTTGGGAAGGGGACGACCAAGATCTACAACTCCGGAAGTAGAGGAGGAGATTCTGGAGGCTGTGAACATGACTCCTTCTATCAGCACACGAAGGGTAGCGTTGCAAGTCAATGTTCCTCATACGACTGTCTGGAGACTGTTGAAAGAGTAGGTATCAATTGTAAACTTATCATTTGCAACGTGTACAGGCCCTGTCACCAGCAGATTACCCTGCACGAGTTAGGTTCTGTCAGTGGTCCTTGCAGCAGTGTGGTGTAAATCCGAACTTTCCTGCCTTAGTATTATTTACAGATGAAGCAAAGTTCACACGAAATGGCATAACAAATTTCCACAATCAGCATGTATGGGCGTATGAAAACTCACGTGCAACTGTTCCATCTATCTCATCACCAGGTGCGGTTCTCCCTCAACATGTGGGCCGGTATCATTGGTGATCGATTAGGTGGACCCCATGTACTTGTAAACAGACTTACGGGGCAGGCGTACACCAACTTCGTGGAAAACACCATACCTCATGTTTCAGAAGACACTCCACTGATCAATCGTCAACACATTCACTTCTTGCATGATGGCGCTCCTGCACACTTCAGTCGTACGGCTCGCCGGTACTTGGATCGAAGGTTTCCTGATCGATGGATAGGTAGAGGTGGCCCAATTGCTTGGCCTCCACGCTCACCTGATCTGAACCCTCTCGATTTCTACTTGTGGGGCCATTTAAAATCATTGGTTTATTCGTCTCCGGTGCCTGATTTGGAATCCCTTCGGAATCGAATTGTGGCATGTTCTGAGGACATAACGCAATACTCCTGGAGTTTGGGATCGTGTTCGCAGGTCAATGAGACATCGATGTGAAGTCTGTATTCAAGCAGGAGGTGGACCTTTTGAACATCTTCTGTAATGACAACGACCTGCGGAAAGAAAAACGTTCCGGTGAATTTCAATGTTGTGAAGGCTATAACTCGGAAATGAAGCATTTCCGGACACATGTTGTAATGAACTATTTTGATTGTGTACATGTGGGAAATACATACCTGAAATTATGCCCCGTATTTTTGAAACACCCCGTATATATATATATATATATATATATATATATATATGATGTACCTGGCTTCAAAACTTCACACAAAAGATTTTCCTATTGCTTAAATAAAATCTTGCATCACGTTCATCCTTTCGGATATCATACTGCGCATTACTAGATAAGAATAAATGAGGTTCGGCCGAATTCTTTCGTTTCAGTTTTTGTGGTAACCTTAATAATTCTGCTTTAAAATTGCTATGATAATCAGAATTATCGAAATGATCTAACAAATATACGGTATTTGAGGTCTAAACCTATCTGCAGTATTACGCAAATATATCCACTTTTCACGAACAGCTTGAGCCTTTGGATATCGATTGTAAATTACGTTTTATCAACACAATTTTCCCCTCTGTTTTTACATGTTGCTATTGCACAAGTGCAAGGAGTATTTATAAATTAATCCTTTTTACACTCACTAATCCTGTACAACTGCACTACAAACTTGGCAAAGTAAAATTGAGAAGAAGTTACTTAACGTGTCTATAGGAAGTAAATCGATTATAAATTACGTTTATATAAACAGTAATCTCACTAGAGATTTTGATTTTATCGATAAATCTGCGAGTGGAACTATTACACGATTAGAAGAAAGTATATACAGATTAGAAGTAACGAAATACTCCAATACAATAAAATATTAATTGACTTACGAAAATACAAAACTGTCTTCAAATTTGTACCATCTCAATATTATAAATATTGAGCTAGTAGATGGCAGTAGTGTGTTATGAATAGTTGTTTTCTTATCAGTTGTGCCAACTATGGAATCTTCATTGAACACTGTGGACGGTTACTGGTCAAGAAGGCTTTGTTGATTCAGTTTCATTTTTATTAAAATAGTTGCATTCCACTTCAATTATCCAGATCTCAGTAATCAACGTCACTTGACAGATGATTTTCAATAAATCTTAGTATTAAACAATCTCTGGTACGTGACTATTCATAATATTACATAGCAGAAGCTATAACATAACCTAACTAATATAAACGAGTGTTAAAAAAATTTAATTAGGGATGATGAAATGAACAAGAAACATTTAGTTAACGATGATGAAATAAAAAATAAACATGAATAATTTTAAAAGAAACAATTATTGAAAGTAGGTACAATTTTCAAATTTGACTCTTTTAGTGGTTGGTGGTTCAGTTGATGTTATATTGGACGTGTGCGTAAAAGAAGTGAACTCGGTGATGTACATGGTGTATCCCTCAACTTATTCAGGATTTCCGAATGGTGCTCTTCATTTATTTGTAAATAGGGTTTCAGGGAAGATGCATAGCTATGACCAGTGATCTTTATTAATTCTTATTCTTGAATGCCAATGTGAGTCATATTTGAAAGTGCTGTGCATCGACTGGAGTGGTTTGTAATTTTCTGTTTTTTGACGTCCAGACCAGTGCAGTTTGAAATATTGGCAAACAAAGAAACAAATGCTAGGGTAGTGATAAAAATAAACAAATGCTAGGGACGCGATAAAATTAAACAAATGCTAGGGACGCGATAAAATTGTGCGATAAGCAGCCGTGATTGGTTGAAAGACGTCCTTTCGTACCGCTTTATTGGTCAAAAGTAGTAAAAGTGTAATAGTCACCACAATTTTTTCTTCTGTTTTACATGTTGCTGATGCACAACTGCAAGGCATTTTTATAAATGAATCTCTTTTGCACTCACTAAGAAACACTGAATTATCAAACATCACTAAAAAAAAAACATACGATTATTAACGAATTTAACACAAACAGTTAAATCGAAGTCTTAAAGTAAATGATTATTTAAAAAGTGAATTGATTGAAATGTTAGCCGGTTATATTTCGTACCGATTGAAGAAGAAATATCTCTGTGTGTATATACTGCAAACAAACTCTTCTATAGTCAAGAAAAAAACTGTAAAAGTAAGAAATGCGATTGGTTACAGTGTGTTTCACGGAGAAATATTCGTCTTTCTGTTGACTAGCTTCGTGTGGTTTACGACTTTGAAAAGTGTTTTGAGAAGTAGCGTGGGACTACATTAAAGAAGTTCAAAAACGAAACACAAACATTTGCTAATATACTGAACGAAAAGATCTCTACTGGGTGTTCAGTTCAAAGTGTGTCATGGCTCGCTGTATGCAGTCATGTGGCTAGCCGATGAGCCTAGAGAATTCAATCTTCCTACACTTCCGCAGAGGTGTATTACTTATCTGCCAGAGAAGTTGCCTAGCAAGTACGGCGTTCATTCAGAAGAGTAGTTACCGATACGTACGGTAACGCCGGTAGTGGCAGGAATGTGAACTGTTTCGAAATATGTAGTGAGGTGAATTTTTTCTTACTGTCGGGATATGGGGAGAGGGTTAAGACGAATACTTACGTACAGTATTTGTTGACATTAACTTGGACGGTCAACATGGACACGGAGCATTTGATTTGCATTGTGGAATGTTGCCGTACGCAACCGATGGTAACAAATACCCTGCGTACTACTCGGACGCGCAAAACACAGTTCGAAAGATTTTATGGTAGCACGCAGACGTACAGACCGCCATCTGTTGCTACGACGTTCAAGTCATACCGTACACGTTCTCAAGTTCAGATTGAACGCCTTGTTTAATAGGCAACTTCTCTGGCACTAAAGCTGAAACTCGCTTCAAATCGCTGACTCATCAACAGTGACGTCATGACACACTTTGAAATGAACACCCAGTAGTAGGCCTATAGATCCATTCGTTATTGAAGATACTCCACAACTCGATCATCACGAAAGGTCTCAACTAACGCCAACAAGGGCAGAAAAGTAAATCGTCTACAAGTACTTGTAAAACAGAGAAGAAAATTAAGAAAATCGTAATCTATATAATGTGAGCACAATAACATAATATTCTTCTTAGAGAGTCATTCTGCATTATTTTCATATCCTCATTGTAAAGAAATAAGTGTTTTAACAATGTCTAAAGAGCCCACAATAATTGAAAAATTGTTTGGGATCACAATGGTCCTTTTAAGAGTGTCATAAAATATCTTCGGTGCATTGCTTTCCATAGTACGAGGTAATTTAAAGGCCCAGCCTTGACGGCAGATGACGTCAGGAGCAGAGCTAAGGGGTGTGATGGCCCCTACCTTCTATTCTATTTTCCTTGATCTGAACCTCTATTTGTCCACATTACCTCGATATACATTACGCATATACAGGGACATCATTTTATTTTTACTTCAATTTTTATTGTACCTGAGTTTTTGAATGTACTTCACTCCCACCCCTTCTACTAATGAAGTTCAACCGTCCTCCACACAGAACCAAGACCGCATATACAGTCATAGTAGCCTTACCGTCACAGTACGTTCCATAAATATGTTCGCGTTTTCCAATGACGAAAGAGCTTTCAATATTGCATCATTTTCGCACAGGTACTGTCGTCCATTTGCCTACGTAGCATTCCGGTTTTCCCCACCTGCTTCTATTCGCCTCTCTGTAAACGCTAGTGGCTGGGCTGTCTTAGCTCTTTTCTGAGAACATTAATTTATGTTAGGAATTGGACATCTACGTAATATTATACCCATACAATTGTTTAAAATAACTTAAATAAAAGGGTCTCGTTAAGTAATTAACGGTCACGTGATTTCCCTCCTTTCTACGATTCTGCGACATAACAATTGGACGGACAGTAGATAGCATGTCTGAGCAATTTTATCTTTTCGGATCGAGCAGAAGTGAAGATTGAATTTACAGTATGTAAGGTACTCTTTTACAGAGTAGGTACAGAATTATTTCAACATGAGTTACTAGTACGAAGGACGAAACTGGTAATTGGAATTACACACATTAGAATTGAAGCCTGTATCGAAATGAACCGCCACCATTTTGAAACATGTGTTTAAATATCCGTATTATGATTATTTTTCAATTTAACTTCATTCTGTATAGTGTACGCTAATGTGTTTTAGACAGTATAATATACACTGCATAATGAATACGTCGGTATGGATAGCTCAGTTCGTGAGTGAAAGCACTCATTGTTAATACTGTATTGTATTCCGATTAAACAAAAACCTAATGAAAATTATCAAACTCAAAAGCGTGATATTTCCTAGTTTACGTAATTGGATGAACTACTTTTCTTCCCTCCTATACCTAGTAAAGTGATTTGTTTGTATATTACGCCATCGAACTCCAGTCGTGGAAGGGGGTAGCAACCGTTGATCCAAAGGTATAGCCAGATTAATATCAGAAATGTTAGTAAAAATAAAATGATGTCCCTGTATAAGAAACTGGCAATAGTATACATTATTTACGCAGAACATTATATTAATTATACTGTAATTATTTTTCGGCTATAATCACGAAAGGAGAAGAAATGTCAGAAGGAAGTGAAATAGAGAGAGGAGTACGACAAGGATGCCCTTTATTACCCACTTTGTTCAACATCTACTTGCAGGATTTAGTGAAAAACTGTTTTCAGAACATAGGAAGAGTGGTAGTAGGAGAAAAAATAATAAAGTGTATAAGATTTTATGATGATTTTTTTTTATTTTATTGGGTTATTTTACGACGCTTTATCAACATCTAGGTTATTTAGCGTCTGAATGAAATGAAGGTGATAATGCCGGTGAAATGAGTCCGGGGTCCAGCACCGAAAGTTACCCAGCATTTGCTTGTATTGGATTGAGGGAAACCCCCGGAAAAAACCTCAACCAAGTAAATTGCCCCGACCGGGATTCGAACCCGGGCCACCTAGTTTCGCGGCCAGACGCCCTGACCGTTACTCCACAAGTGTGGACTTTTCTGATGATATGGCGTTGTTAGCATAAGAGAAGCTTATACGGTACTAAGGGATGTGCTACTGGAGCTAAATTACAGCTGTGAGCAGTATGGAATGAAGATAAATGCCAACAAGACGAAGATCATGGTCATAGGAAGAAAAGTAAAGAAGGTAAACTTGCGAATTCTAAATGAGGCAGTAGAGTAAGTGGACACCTTCAAATACTTAGGGTGTACTATAAGCAGTAACATGAGCTGCTGCCAAGAAGTCAAAAGGAGAATAGCAATGGTCAAGGAAGCTTTTAATAGAAAAAGGAGCATCTTCTGCGGATCTCTGGAGAAAGAACTAAGGAAGAGACTAGTGAAGTGCTTTGTGTGGAGCGTAGCATTGTATGGGGTGGAAACATGAATATTACGAAGAAGTGAAGAGAAGCGAATAGAAGCATTTGAAATGTGGATATGGAGAAGGATGGAACGTATGAAATGGACAGAGTAAGAAACGAAGCTGTGTTGGAAAGAGTGTATGAAGAAAGAATGATGATGAAACTGATCAGGAAGAAGAAAAGGAATTGGCTGGGTCACTGGTTAAGAGGAAACTGTCTACTCAAGAATGCACTGGGAGGAATGGTGAACGGGAGAAGAGTTCGGGGCAGAAGAAGATATCAGATGATAGACGACATTAAGATATATGGATCATATGCGGAGACAAAGAGGAAAGCAGAAAATAGGGAAGACTGAACAATGCTGAGTTTGCAGTGAAAGACCTGCCCCTGGGCAGAACACTGTGAATGAATAGTGCACAAAACAATGAAGTGTAATGAGAAACGTATTTCACATTGTTATATAGGCTATCAGTACTTCTGAAGTACATATTTAGACCTCGAGTTTTCTTATCTGCAAGGACAAATTTGTCATCCCCTTATTAAAAAATATGCCTATTGTTTTGCAAGATAGAGTTCTTACCCAGATTTTGTTAGCCGAAGTAAGTGGTACTCAATTCATCTTATAATTTAAAATTAACAAAACATATTTATCACATTTAATTACAGATTAGGTATTATTTATACAATTAGAGATTAGACCTGATCTGAAAATCTTTAGAACTTGAAGCACGAATTGGTACAGTGACTTTCAGATTGTTCTATGAAGATTACGTGGGAGAAGAAGCTGAAGTGCTCTGATAAGGTGGGTTTTTTTAGTGTTGAAATGCACTGATGGATAGGCCTACTAGCTATAAATTGGGCCGATTCGGTTTTCTAAGACATTCTGTCGTCTAACAGCAGTATGAAGACATTTGTGGCTTTGGCTCTTCTGGTAACCTTCGGCCTTATGGTAAGGAATGTTAATTCATTTTCTGTTCACGAATCTAAATACTGATCTTGCTCATAGACTACAGCGTGTTCACAATATCTGTGTTCGTTTCTTTTGTAACATTAGAAAATTCGATCACATAACACCTTCACTAGAATTGTTGTCTTGGAGTCCACTTAAAGAAAGAAGATTCTTCAATTCTCTCTTATTACTGTTTAAAATCCTCCACACCTTCTTACCTAGCATCTCGTTTTGTTTGCCTTTCACTACCTCGAACCCGGAACATGTACCTTCTCTCTATTCCTCTGCACAGAAATCCTTCTACTCATCATCTTTCAGCATATCTATTCCACGCCTCTGGAATTCTCTCCCTGACAATGTCAGAGACTGTCGGACAATATCAACTTTCAAATTTAAATTAAAAAATCACATTCTAGTTCATGGAATTGCTTGTCAGGTTGCGCAACTTGGGCTTAACTCATAACATTTAGTAAATATTGTAACTATGCTGTTGTAAAATTTACAGTTGATATGTAATGTATTTATTATTATTATTATTATTATTATTATTATTATTATTATTATTATTATTATTATTAATTATCACTATCATCATTGCTATCTCTGTTTTTCTTTCTTTTTTTTTTCTTGTATTAGCTCGATGAGAGCTCTATAGTGTTCTTTTGACCCTGTTGACCCTCTATAGGGCTTTATTTTAATATGTATTATTTTCATCACCGTCTGTATTTCTTTTTTTGCATTTAAATGTGCTATGTGGTAGGATGGAAGAGAAGGTCTTATGGCCTTAATCCTGTCAGATTAAATAAATAAACTATTATTATTTATAATCTAATAATTATGCGAACAATATTTTACGTTTTCACTTTAACAATCACTTTTTCTTTTAATATGTATTAAAGCAGTGACAAATCTTTAAATGTTTGGTCCCCGTAATAAAAATAATTTATTAATATCAACTTCTTCTTTAGGATTTAGACTATAGGCCCAACTTATTTTTATGAAACGTTACTCTAAAATATCCACCAAGGTATTTAGTGTCAGAGCGCTGGGCTTATAAGCCACGGGACCCGGGTTCAAATCCCGCTCTACCTTGAATTTATAGCTTACATATGTTGGAGAAGCCCGTAGTCCAAGCAACACGAGTTTTCTCCGGGTACTCCGTTTACCATGTGACATACCAACAATTGCACAGCGTTCATTACGAGTGTATTGTATTGTATTGTATTGTATTTATTTACAATCCACGGTATTCGTACATCGCTTCACAGCTAGAATATGTAACGTGTCAAACAAAAATCTTAGTATTATTATATAGTCTTAATTATAGTCAGAGTCTAGTTTAAATATATACAGAAGAGTTTTACAATACAGTCTACTAGTATAATACACAGTTTCAGTAGCCTATCAATACTTATGAACAATACAAGACAGAAATATTCATGAAGTGTTGTTGAATGTCATAAATTCACCTACAGAATAGGAGGCGTGAGAAATTAGGTACTTCTTTAATTTGACCCTAAATAATCTTATGTTTTGAGTATTATGTTTTATATCGATACGGAGGCTATTAAAATTTTTACTGCTATATAACGCACTCATTTTTGATAGCACGATACGTTTGAACCGAACCGCCATTTTCAGTTGATTGTCCATGCGGTGAACAAATTACGATCGCAAAGCATGTTTTGTAGTACCTTAAAGAATTTGCAGTTTGAAATGTTGGCATACAAAGAAACAAATGCTAGGGAAGTGATAAAAACAAGGAAATACTAGGGAAGTGATAAAATTGTGCGATAAGCAGCCATGATTTGTTGAGAGACTTCCTTTCGTACCGTTTTATTGGTCAAAAGTAGTATGACGTAGTAGAAGTGTAATAGTCAATGTAAAGAAAGCGACACTGACAAAATAAGTAATTGAATAAGATTGCAGAATTTTGTTTCCTAGATCAATTGTAATGTTACCAATAATTTTATTCTCAACGGAATATAGATATTATAAACGTTGATCTTAAGAATATAAAAAAATTATACAAGAACTAATGACATTTATTTAAAGAATAATACTAAGTTTATATACGAATTTAAATATCTTCCTTACGTTCATAAATTTGCTTACATCTATTTTAAGATGTTTTTATTATTATAACTAAAGTGGTTATTTTTAAGATTTGATGTAATATAAATCTTATCTATCTGATGTTTCAACAGGCCGAAGCCCGACTCTACCCAGGACTACTCAAGGGAATTCAAGCTCCTAAAGGTAAATTGTTATCGTGACTTCAGTTTTCAATATCGTTGAATTAATTGTGCGAATATTGTGAAGACTATAAAGTAGGGTATTCCATTAACTAACCTGTACTTTTTGTCTTTGTTTCAAATCCAGCTCCTAAAGCGCACATAAAGGACATAAGCTCTAGAATCACTCATGGTGAGACTGCAAGCCGTGGCCAGTTCCCGTATCAGGTTGCTCTCTCAGTTGACAACTCCTGGTTCTGTGGAGGATCTCTCATCTCAAATGATTGGGTCCTGACTGCAGGACATTGCATGTGAGTACAGACGACAATCAATTAAAAATAATTTATTTACAAATTTAAGGGAGTGATGGGTGGAATTTTGTTCATTTTCAGTCAAAAATTGCATTTTCGTTTTGTTTGTAAAAATGAATCAGCAATCTCTTATTAATATTTTATTTATTTTGCTTGGTTACTTAACGACGCTGTATCAACTACGAAACCTCGTATCGTCGATGGGATTTGTGATAGCGAGATAGTATTTTGGCGATATGAGGCCGAAGATTCGCTATAGATTACCTAACATTGCCTTACGACTGGGGAAAACCTCGGAAAAAGCCCAATCAGATAATCAGCCCAAGCGGGAATCGAACCCGCGCCCGTACGCAACTCCGAATCGCCGACAGAGCTACGCCGGTGGCCTCTTATTAATATGTTAAGCAAGTTTGAATGCTGTGCGGCGATAGAAAACATAAACATTATGCAAAATATAAATCTGCACCCTTAAACTTCAATTTCACGTAAATTTTACAAGCTGTTTTGTCACAATTTTTTTTTCAGGTCATTTCGTCAGTTTCCAAGTGTAAAAACTCTTACAATTTTGATGCTAGGAACATGAAACTTTTACTGCGTGTTCTATACCCAGTGGTTAACGCAACAGCGTATGGGTGTTGTGATTAAATTAATACGTCTTGAAATTAAAAAAAAATGAAAAATTTATAGTGCCAACGTAAAATTTATATTTTTAGATATGCATTGGTTATACATTTATTTTCCAGTCTTTTGTAGTAAAGACATAGAAAAATGATGCGTGGTGTTGTTCTAAATATGCCACTGGTCATGAAAAAAAATTCAAACTCTTCCTAAAAACTTGAGCTACACATTTCATTTTGAAATAAGCTAATTTTTTAGAACATTTTTGTTAATAATTCAGGAAATGACTCCGAGAAATGAAACTTCGCCACATCATTATCTATTGCACTGTGAGTATATGTACAAAAATCAAGGATGTAGCTTAAAAAATGTTGAAAATAGAAACTTAATCCATCACCCACCTAAATCCTGTAATTGCACATTAAAGCATAAAGTAATCTGACAAACAAAGAATTTGCTCAGAAAATAATTTACGTCATTTATTATGTTTGCTTCTGAAATACAGTAAAACAAAACTGTCCTCAGTCTCATAGGGAAAGTAATGCAGAAGAAGGGGGAATATTTACACGATCACTGAACGAAGTTTCATCTTCGGTATTTTAACACAAGATATCAAAATTACTTTAAAACTGTATCAATTATTTGAACAAAATTTTTTTGAGCTAAAAATTTTGATTGTGTAGTTTTATTTTACAGGTGCTGAGGTAATATAACAAATTTTTTTCTCTTCCCCAGGAAGAAACTCTAAATTTAGCGATACGTGGATCTCTATTACGATGACATTACGGTGGCTGAGAACCAGACTGTTCTAAGTACAACTTTTTGTAAGCAAGGAATTTGTAATTAAGTGTGTTTCAGTTCTTGTCTGCATATATGAATCGAACAAAATTGTAAATATTCCTCTGCATAAGATTGCTATGAAGTTATTCCAAATTGTTTCATGAAGCTTTGAATGTCAGGAGCTTAAAATAACTCTTACTTACTTACTCGCTCTTCTAAGGAACCCGGAGGTTCATTGCCGCCCTCACATAAGCCCGCCATTGGTCCCTATCCTGAGCAAGATTAATCCATTCTCTATCATCATATCCCACCTCCCTCAAATCCAATTTATTATTATCTTCCCCTCTACGTCTCGGCCTCCCTAAAGGTCTTTTTCCCTCCGGTCTCCCAACTAACACTCTATATGCATTTCTGGATTTGCCCATACGTCCTACATGCCCTGTCCATCTCAAATGTCTAGATTTAATGTTCCTAATTATGTCAGGTGAAGAATACAATGCGTGTAGTTCTGTGTTGTGTAACTTTCTCCATTCTCCTGTAACTTCATCCCTCTTAGGCCCAAATATTTTCCTAAGCACCTTATTCTCAAACACCCTTAACCTATGTTCCTCTCTCAAAGTGAGAGTCCAAGTTTCACAACCATACAGAACAACCGGTAATATAACTGTTTTGTAAATTCTAACTTTCAGATTTTTGGACAGCAGACTGGATGATAAAAGCTTCTCAACCGAATAATAACAGACATTTCCCATATTTATTCTGTGTATAATTTCCTCCCGAGTATCATTTATATTTGTTACTGTTGCTCCGAGATATTTGAACTTCTTCACCTCTTCAAAATATAAATTTCCAATTTTTATATTCCATTTCGTACAATATTCTGGTCACGAGACATAATCATATACTTTGTCTTTTCGGGATTTACTTCCAAACCGATCGCTTTACTTACTTCCATTAAAATTCCCGTGTTTCCCTAATAGTTTGAGGATCCTGAAAAAAAAAATAGTAAAATGGACTTGGAACAGTCCGATTCTGAGCCTTCGATTGTTTAAAAAGTAAAAACGTTGTAACGGATGTACGCTTGGAAACAGGTTTTGCGTAGAACGGGCAAGTAACAGGCGGATTAGAGATGAATCTGCGAGTCAGCATTCGTGAATAAATTCTCGTTATTTTTACAGTACATTACAGATATAACTTATTGGAGTATCTTATAATATGTGTTGGAACTATCGCCTAACAACTGTAATGCACATTCCACATCTTCTTAAAATATTTCTACACACACGCTAGATCCTCTGATTGAGGTTCTGGCTGATATGTAGATTATTATCAGGCAGTACATCTCACTTGACGATGTGTGTCAAAGGAAGAACAATTGTTTGAATGCATCTGAAGTCTGATTAGTGTACTGACAAACACCAATGCTGTTATTGTTTCAGTGGTAATTCATATCAAGTGCTTTTGGGAGCCAATTCTGTGAATAACCCTGAATCTGGTGCAGTAGTCGTCACTTCATCAACCAGTATCCAACATGAGGATTACGCTAACGACCATGACATTGGTCTAGTGAAAGTCAGTGTGTCTTACAGCAGTAAGTATTTTAATTCTTAGATTTTAATACACGTAGAACGCAAACTAATCGAAATAAATAAATTCTGATTTAAAACGCAACGAGGGTAAAAGTGATGATGAATGTATCAGAAGAAATACATTTCAGAGGCAAAAGTAATTTAACTGAAGAAACTAGAAGCATGAATTTTGAAAAACCAGCATTGCAATATTAATGAAAACAAAGTTAAAATTAATAGATACATGAATTAAGACCAGTACTAACGCTATTTAAGCAACGAAGAGTGTATTGTTGATCACAATTAGAATAGAAAGATGTAGAAAGGGCACATCGAACAAAAAATTACGGTTTCTTCCCCCCCCCCCAATTACATAATAGATGTTTAGGTCTATCAAATTGCGTAAAAAGTATACAGACAACTGCACAAGAATCTGTTTAAAACTTATGTGAAAATTCTTATAAAATGCAGAATGGTCACATCTACTGTAAAGGGTTGTTTCCGATGTCTAATAACGTTTTTTGAATGACGTCATATGCGTCAGCAGCCACACGACAACTGAACGGTGGTCAGAGGTGACAGACCAGTAATTAGTGATTTCACAATCAGAGTGTACGGTGTCTCACAGCACCAATGTCCAAGAAAATAGAGCCTTTTTGGGAGGGGTACATTAAAAACCTTTGCGATGCCAAGTATCGTTAAATGAAAACCATAGGAGCCTGCAAGAAACGTGGTTTTGCTATTTCCAAGAAAGGCATCTTTTGTGCACTTAATACGACTGGCAAACTCGAATGAGATTAATTCCAGAGGGGGAAAAGCAAGAAAATCCACCCCTAATCTCATCCGAGCTTTACCAGTCTTATTAAGTACAAGATGATGTCTTTCTTGGAAATAACGAAACCACGTTTTTTCCAGACTTCTATTAGGCCTATTTTCACTTAACTATACTTGGCATCGGAAAGATTCTTAACGTACCCCTCCCAAAAAGGCTCGATTTTCTTGGGCATTGCTACTGTGATACACCGTGCACTCTGACTATGAAATCACTAACTACTGGTCTGTCAACTACTGCCACAGTTCAGTTGTCGTGTGACTGCTGACGCACATGACGTCATTCAAAAATCGTTATCAGAGATCGGAAACAGCCCTGTAGATATACTCTTTATGTAAAGTAGGGACATTTCATAATGAAGTTGTTCATGTGTGCATCTTTCTATTCAATTATATTTCAGATTTATTTCTTAGTGTTCTTATCGAATTTGTTTATTGCACTCACTTAAAGCACCTACCCGTATCTTTTAGTGGAGAAATTGCACTTATATTCTGGTTAATCACGAAATACAATTTTTCTGAGTGCTGAAATTTTAATTTAAAAATCAGACTATGTAGGCTACAAAATATATCTGTGTAATCTTTCCAGCTTACATCAGCCCTATTGCTCTTCCGTCAAGGTCTGACCAAGGTAATACATTTGTTGGTCAGACCGCTCGAGCTAGTGGATGGGGATTAACTTCTGATGGTAAGTACTACACCATTTAATGGTACTATTATTTTAATTTAAAAACAGTAGAACCACAGTCTAGTGTATACAGTCACGAAGCTCAATACGTAGTAAATATGCATTTATAGATATAGTTGCTAACCACTAGGATCGCTACAATCGTCTCATTACAGACAATGCGAAATAGTACCAGCACAGTCTATTGTTTCTAGTACTTACTTACTGGCTTTTAAGGAACCCGAAAGTTCATTGCCGCCCTCACGTAAGCCTACCATTGGTCCCTATCCTGAGTAAGATTAATCCAGTCTCTACCATAATATCCCACCTCTCTCAAATTCATTTTAATATTATCTTCCCATCTACGTATCGGCCCCCAAAGGTCTTTTTCCCTCCGTCCTCCCAACTAACACTCTATATGCATTGCTGGATTCGCCCATACGTGCTACATGCCCTGCCCATCTCAAACGTCTGGATTTAATGTTCCTAATTATGTCAGGTGAAGAATACAATGCGTGCAGCTCTGCGTTGTGTAACTTTCTCCATTCTCCTGTAACTTCATCCCTCTTAGGCCCAAATATTTTCATAAGAACCTTATTCTCAAACACCCTTCATCTCTGTTCTTCTGTGAAAGTGAGAGTCCAAGTTTCACAGCCATACAGAACAACCGGTAATATAACTGTTTTATAAATTCTAACTGTCAGATTTTTTTGACAGCAGACTAGATGACAAAAGCTTCTCAACCGAATAATAACACGCATTTCCCATATTTTTTCTGCATTTAATTTCCACTCGAGTATCATTTATATTTGTTACTGTTGCTCCAAGATATTTGAATTTTTCCACCTCTTCGAAGGATAAATCTCCAATTTTTATATTTCCATTTCGTACAATATTCTGGTCACGAGACATAATCATATACTTAGTCTTTTCGGAATTTACTTCTAACCCTATCGCTTTACTTGCTTCAAGTAGAATTTTCGCGTTCCTCCTAATCGTTTGTGGATTTTCTTCTAACATATTCACGTCATCCGCATAGACAAGAAGCTGATGTAACCCGTTAAGTTCCAAACGCTCTGTGTCATCCTGAACTTTCCTAATGGCATAGGCTACTCTAGAGCGAAGTTAAAAAGTAAAGGTGATAGTGCATCTCCTTGTTTTAGCCCGCAGTGAATTGGAAAAGCATCAGATACGGACTCTGCTGTACGTTTCACTGAGACACATTTTAATTAATCGAACTAGTTTCTGGGGAATACCAAATTCAATAAGAATATTATATAGGCCTAAAACTTCTCTCTTAACCAGATCATACGCCTTTTTGAAAGCTATGAATAACTGATGTACTGTACCCTTAATCTCCCATTTTTTTCCTCCAATATCTGTCGAATACAAAAAATCTTATCAATAGTCGATCTATTACAGCTAAAACAACACTGATGATCCCCAATAATTTCATCTACATATGAAGTTAATCTTCTCAAAAGGATATTCGACAAAATTTTGTATGACGTCAACAAAAATGATATTCCTCGAAAGTTACTACAATTAGTCTTGTCCCTCTTCTTAAAAATAGGTACGATTATGGACTTCTTCTATTGTTCTGGTACAATTTCCTTTTCCCAAATAGCAAGTACAAGTTTATAAATTTCGCTAGATATTGCACTTCCACCTTCTTGTATTAATTCTGCTGGAATTTGATCGATACCTGGAGACTTGTAGTTTTTCAGATTTTCTATCGCGATTTCGACTTCAGAAAGTGTGGGTTCGGGTATAAATGGCTCAGCAGTTTGTATTTGAATTTCGTCCCTATCATTTCTATTTGGTCTATGTATATTTAGTAGTTGCCCAAAATAGTTTTTCCATCTGTTCAGGATTGAATGAGAGTCTGCAAGCAAGTCACTATTCTCATCCTTGATCACGTTCATCCTTGCCTAATATCCGCTTTTAAATTCCTTTATGCCCTTATATCAATCTCGAATGTTTTTATTCTTACTATTTATCTAACATACGACGTGCATACTTATAGATATTTCAAATATTATTGTTAGCCTCCATCTGCAGGTTTATACAAGATCAAACTTTTGTATCAAAAGCCAATTCTATATATAAGATAGAAGTAAATCTTCAGTTGCTGAATTGATATCAATACCCATAAGTTATTTACACATTTTCTCTAGTATAAACATGGACAATTCTATTTATGGATAACGTTCTAAGAATAAAAATTTTATTTAAAAGTATTGTTTTAATATTGACTTGCACTGACCTTGGTATTATAATTTGTTACATATTTCAGGCTCATCGAGTATTGCTGAGTTGCTTCAGTATGCGGATCTCACCGTCATTACAAACGACGAATGTAATTCAGTATATGGCGGCATCCATTCTGGCATACTCTGTGTCTCAACTCCCGGTGGCAAGGGTACTTGCAGTGTAAGTAATAAGAAATATTTCAATTTTAGTTGAGATTTACATAAAGAGTTTGCATTTGAAAGGAAATATTACATTAGTAGCTAGCGTTAGGACAGAAATACTAGCTAGTACTTGAATAGGAATGTTATATCAGCAGCAGGCATTTGGGTAGATATAAGATATTATATTACATTGACAGCTAGCATTTAGATAGAAACAGTTTATTGGCAGCTAGTAATTGGATACAAATATTACACTTACAGCTAGCATTTGTACAGAAATATTACACTTGCAGCTATCATTTGAACAGAAATATTACACTTGCAGCTACCATTTGGACAGAAATAGTGCACTTGCAGGTAGCATTTGGTTAAAAGTATTACACTTGCAGCTATCATTTGAACATAAATAGTACACTTGCAGCTACCATTTGGACAGAAATATTGCACTTGGAGCTAGCATTTGAACACAAATATTACACTTGCAGCTAGCATTTGAACAGAAATATTACACTTGAAGCTACCATTTGGACAGAAATATTGCACTTGCAGCTAGCATTTGGTTAAAAGTATTACACTTGCAGCTAGCATTTGAACAGAAATATTACACTTGCAGCTAGCATTTGAACAGAAATATTACACTTGCAGCTACCATTTGGACAGAAATATTGCACTTGCAGCTAGCATTTGGTTAAAAGTATTACACTTGCAGCTAGCATTTGAACAGAAATATTACACTTGCAGCTACCATTTGGACAGAAATATTGCACTTGCAGCTAGCATTTGGTTAAAAGTATTACACCTGCAGCTAGCATTTGAACAGAAATATTACATTTGCAGCTACCATTTGGACAGAAATATTGCACTTGCAGCTAGCATTTGGTTAAAAGTATTACACTTTCAGCTAACATTTGAACAGAAATAATACACTTGCAGCTAGCATTTGGATAGAAATATTACACTTGCAGCTAGCATTTGGACAGAAGTATTATACTTGCAGCTAACGATTGGACAGAAATATTACACTTGCAGCTGGAATTTGGACAGTAATATTGCACTTGCAGCTAACATTTGGTTAAAAATATTATACTTGCAGCTAACGATAGGACAGAAATATTACACTTGCAGCTAGAATTTGGACAGAAATATTATACTAGCAGCTAACGATTGGACAGAAATATTACACTTGCAGCTAGAATTTGGACAGAAATATTATGCTTGCAGCTAGCATTTGGACAGAAATATTACACTTGCAGCTAGAATTTGGACAGAATATTATGCTTGCAGCTAGCATTGTACAGAAATATTATACTTGCAGCTAGCATTTGGACAGAAATATTACACTTGCAGCTAGAATTTTGACAGAAATATTGCAATTGTAACAAGCATTTGGTTAAAAATAGTACACTTGCAGGTAGCATCCGGACAGAAATATTACACTAGCAGTTAGTATTTGAATGGAAAATATTACACCAGGAACTATTATACAGAATGGTTGAGAAGTGATGTCACAGACGAATAAGGTAGATAGAAGGTGTTAATACAAACACATTTTATTAAACGCTAGATTATCTATTCAGTTGTGACTTTGGCAACAGACAGCGATGAGGGCCAATAGATAGAGGAACCATACAGTGGAATACATTAATTACATTAGCTATCAGGTGCTTCTTGTTTACATCTACTTATAATAACAGCGGTACAAGAATGGAAGTTGTCATCGGCAAAGAGTTGTACATATTAAACGGCAGATATAGAGACCTCTTAATGATTAATTTAAATCAATTCAAAATGAATGTCTTCTCTGTTACAGGGTGACAGCGGCGGTCCTCTTGTACTTGGTGGCATCCAAATTGGTATTGTGTCATTTGGTGCTGCTGCAGGATGTGAAGCGGGACTCCCCGATGGTTTTGCTAGAGTGACCAGCTATTTGGACTGGATTCAGAGTCACACAGGCATTATCATTAACTAAATGACATTACTGACGACTATGACACAGAAATAACAACTTGTATGTGTATTAAATGCATGGGCACAATGTTAAAATGTACAAAACCCAAATACTGTGATGTATTAAAATATTTGACTTAGTAAACTAGTTTCATATTTTCTCAATGTCATACATTTTAAATATGTCCTACTATTTTTTATTTAGGATCCCTAGAATAACAGCATAAGACTAATCCTCCAGTCATTCGTAACAAAGTTATTATTTAATTTCAAATTAAAAATATACGAGTCGATAGATTTTATTGAATATACACAGATGCGTCAGTAAGCTACAAATTGTTGTAGGGGCATAGATTTCTCAAAGAGTCCCTGAAGCTATCGCTGCTGGATGACAATATTATTCAGGTGTCAAGGTGATCGACGTGAGCATAAATGAAACAAAGAAGCAGCAGTTGCAAAATGGTGGTACTTCTGCATAAATGTACTATTCTGGAGCAGCTCTCCACCGTTCGATTTTTCTGAGAGAAACGCCTGCCAGTGTATGCCGAGCATCGTATGTTATGTCAAGTTGTCCACAGTTGGGTGCCTGTAGTCGGAGATTGTCATGGAGGCAATTGTGTTACAGGTTAATAACTTAAGTGATTATTCTTGTGTGTTTCATTATCAGTCGGAAACTAAGCTTGCATCAATGCTCTGATAAAAACGCCAATAATACATTCATACTATGATGGCGCTGTCTTTTAACTACTGCTTCTTTGTTTCGTTTCTGCTCATGTAGTGACGTTAATGAGAATACGTAATAAAAGTTTTTCTTTTGACGTAGACAAAAAGAAAAACAATTTCGAATCTGACTCGTCACATAAATCTGTAGCCAAGACTACAACAAAGGCAGCCACATTACTTCCTCCCAAGCGGAAATAGTTCGCTGAAATTAAAATGCTTTGTTTCACTCATAAGATCTTAGAGTAGGTATTCTGTAAAAACTGGGTTCTGAGTCATCTGACCTACATACTACAAGATCCAGCACAAGGTTGTTGTAGAGTTTATTACTTCCAGTTTGTTTGGAAAGCTGATTTTAATCTTTCAACTGATATATTCAATTTTTCCTTCAATAAAGGTCGGGAATACTCTGTTGCTTTGTCCGGCAATAACTTTGAAGGGTCCTTCACGGGACGCTTAATCCTTGGTTTTTCTGAACCGACGCATGTGAGGTGCAAGGCCGGACTATGCGAGAGATAGTGAGCGGTTTCTATAGTTGTGATGTGCGAGGTCTGCGCAACTCGCAGCTATAGAAACCACTCACTATCTCTCCTGTAGTCCGGATTTCTGCGAGACGGGCCTCACACCTCGCATACGTCGGTTGAGAAAAACCAAGACTTAACGGTGGTTTCCGCGTCGCTTCGTTCCGCAGGAATAAGTATAATGTACCAGATATTGTAGCATTTACAGTAAAAGATTGGGAAGACTGAAATTGATTGGATATGTACAGTAGAAAAAATGGATAAACAAAGAATTGATAAAATTTTGTGAAAGGAAAATTAGTAGTTGGTAGGAGAAGGAGACCCAAAGTTAGATGGATTGATAACGAGGAGACAACTGGGAGCGAACAAATGGTGAAGTAAGGCTTTGGACTGATGAGAATGGTCATCTGTCATCAGGGAAGCTGAAGCATAGGTCCATAGAGCTATATGATGATGGTGATGATGATGATGATAATGATGATACAGCTTGACCCAACTGAAAGAAGAGCAAGATACTGTTCAATTTGAAAATATATCAATTACACTATTAATTATGGTACTGATTTCGAAATTACCCATTATGCAAGTTGGTATTGATATGCTGATTACCAAGTTAAATCAAGCGTTTGACATTTTCTGAAGGATTTAGTATGAAAGTTTTGCTTTTTGTTAGCTAGTACAGAGTATAATAAATGTTTGGCTTTTTATACCTCATCGTTGTCAGGGAGGACCCTAGGTTTTTTACTACAACGACTACACTAAACAGTTGGATAAACACACAGGGAATAACTTTGATCTTGTCAACTAGAAACCACTTGCGACTTTTCATTAACAAATTAAAAAGAATGCTATTAAATAAATTTGTATATTATATAACAAGATCAGAAGGGCAGGGAAAAAGATTGGAAATTCAAGCGAGTTCGAACTAAGGATTGTCCTGCAAGAGCCATCTCATCTCCGAGTGCTTAATGGTGACGAACTATTATGCTATTCTGATCCTCCAACAGAGAATATGCAAAGTAAGTCAAACAAAATATAAAACGTGCAGCTCGAGACCATCCGGAACTTCTACCAACAAAAATATTGCGTAAATGAACTGAAAGCTTCTTCCAGTGTCATAAATTTCCTGCCCGAATTGAATTTTCTTAAAGAAACCAGATGGAAAAGGGAGGAGACGTAACTAATCTCCAAATTTAGTATCACACGAAGATCTGTTTGAAATTTGCGGAGGGTATGCTCTTCTGGGTGAGAGATTGCTATTATCTAGCTCATATCTGAAGAATGTAGTAGGCCTAATGCTTTTTTACTGGAAAAAAAGTAATAGTTGCTTTTGTTTTCATAGTGTCTGATAACATTGTGTTCTTTTTTGTTTTGATTTTGTACCAGTGTTTGCTTAAAAATAACACAGTGACAACACAGTAGTACATTGTTTTTGTTTTGATTGGACGCGGTGGTCCAGTGCCTTGGCCACCCAGATCACCCGACCTCACCCATTAGATTTTTACCTTTGGGGTCACTTGAAGGCTGTCGTCTTTGCAACATGTGAATGATACAGAAGAGCTATTGCAACGTGTTGAAAATGAATGCCAATTGATCCGTGATGACAACATGGTGTTTGAGTGAACTCGCCAGTTGTATGTACGTCGTGCTCAGGCATGTGTAAACAACGGAGGGGAACACATTGAGCACCTTTTGTAAACGTTAAATGACAAGTTTCCAAACATATACTTGTGACATAACAAAAAAACAAAAACAAAAATAAGTATTATCATTTCTCCAATAAATGAGCATTTTCCGTCAAATTTTCATATAACGAATTGTTCTTATTTTTTATCCAGGAGCACGCTCACGCGTTTTCCGAACATACTTATAACTCACCCTATACAATAGTACCTGCTCCAACGATAAAGGAGAAAGCCAATGTCTACCTACTCAGATTTAACACGCGGAGCGAGTCCCTTGCATTAGGCAAGCACCAATGGTTTGATATAGTAGGTTCGAATTCCACGTTAACCACCGACAAATAATTGAATGATTTAGCGACAATTGAAATTTAATACGTGAAAATCCAGGAGTATTATGGACAGTAAAAATAGATCATAAGAGAATGGATATTTAAGAATTATTAATTCTAGTACTGGCCCTAGCGTGTTCAAATCGGCATCTTAGACTAGTGTTCCATCTAGCGTCTTTAAATCGGCATCTTATGTTATATCCAGTGTTGGATCTAGCGTATTCAAATCAGCATCTTGGCTATATCTAGTGTTAGATATAGCTTGTTCAAATAGCCATCATAGGATATATATGTATATTTTTGGATCTAGCTTGTTCAAATCGGAATCCTTGCTATATCTGTTGTAGGGTCTAGCTTGTTCAAATCGGTATCCTTGCTATATCTGATGTAGGGTCTAGCTTGTTCAAATCGGAATCCTTGACATATGTGTTGTAGGGTCTAGCTTGTTCAAATCGGAATCCTTGCTATATCTGATGTAAGGGTCTAGCTTGTTAAAATCGGAATCCTTGCTATATCTGATGTAGGGTCTAGCTTGTTCAAATCGGAATCCTTGCTATATCTGATGTCGGGTTTAGCTTGTTCAAATCGGAATCCTTGCTATATCTGATTTTGGATCTAGCTTGTTCAAATCGGAATCCTTGCTATATCTGAGGTAGAGTCTAGCTTGTTCAAATCGGAATCCTTGCCATATCTGATGTAAAGTCTAGCTTGTTCAAATCGGAATCCTTGCTATATCTGATGTAGGGTCTAGCTTGTTCAAATCGGAATCCTTGCTATGTCTGATGTAGGGTCTAGCTTGTTCAAATCGGAATCCTTGCTTTATCTGATGTTGGATCTAGCTTGTTCAAATCGGAATTCTTGCTATATCTGATGTAGGGTCTAGCTTATTCAAATCGGAATTCTTGCTATATCTGATGTAAGGTCTAGCTTATTCAAATCGGAATCCTTGCTATATGATGTAGGGTCTAGCTTGTTCAAATCGGAATCCTTGCCATATCTGATGTAGGGTCTAGCTTGTTCAAATCGGAATCCATGCTATATCTGATGTTGGATCTAGCTTGTTCAAATCGGCATCGTGCATCTGTAATTCTTTTCATGCGACTTAGTTCATGGAAGTCGCGGCTTTAGCCGCCCAGAAGAGGAGCCATTCACGCTTAAACAACGATGCCTAGTTTTAATGTCATGGCTCAGTCGCTGTTAGTTATGGTAAGTTAAATTGACATGCTACTAGACAAAATTTTGTAGCCATGAAAAAGATGAGACGCATGAACTGAGTCCTGTGAAAAGCATTATAGTGTTGGATATTCCTTGCTACATTATTTAAACAACAACCTAAATAAAATTTTGAACTGTGTTGCAGTTTCTATGCAGTTATTTATTATAATTATCGCAGAAGTTTTTGTTTTGTTAGTGTTAAATTTTAAAAATAATTTATTACTAAAATGTACAGTAATGGCAAAAAAAAAAAAAAAAACCGGACCGACCCATGTAGCTGAAAGCCTTGTTCGCTCAGAGCACGATAAACTGGTAACTAAGATTTTCGTGGTTCGAATCCTGCCTGGGAAGGAATTTTATTGTCCATTATTCAAATTTATTCCCAATACTTTTCTATTGCAGGAATATTTTACTACTTAATTAAATTATTATTCCCAGAACATGAATTTTACAAGCAGTCGAAAAGTATTGGCATAAATTTGAATAAGGAACAAAAAAAGTTTCCTTCGCAGGCAAGATTCGAATACGAAAGTCTTAGTTACCACTCTATCGTGCTCTGGAGTGAACAAGGCTCTGAAATCAGCTACAATGGTCGGTCTGTTTTTTTTTTTGCCACTACTGTACATTCGTTGAAAAACTGATTGAATAATTCGTTCATTATCAGCTCATATCATGTTTTGTTGATATTGTGACAGCGACGTGAGATTCGAACTCACGACCAGCGTCCCGCAAGAAAGCAGATCGCGCGGGCTTCACGGAGCACTAAGGAACGGCGCGTGGCGGAGAAAGGGGAAAGGGCCCACGCGACGAGGGGAGATCGCGCGCGCAGCTGCTTACGGAGGGAAGGGGGAACGGTCCTTCCCGACTCTTCGAGAAGTCCGCCGAAGTGGAGATATCCAGATAATTCTCTGCACAGCTGTAGAAATTTCTCGCAACTATGATTTCGCTATAAAAGAAGAAACGGCAGCGAACTCGAGTAGTTTTCAGTTTTCCAGTTGATTAATCAGCCAGTCAGTGACTAAGCCAGAGCAAGCAAGCCAGTCTTGTGTACCGGAGTTCGACTCGAGTGTGCGTCCGCAACTGTTGTCAGCATCCGAGGGACCTGAGTTCGAGTGCAGTGGACCGCAGTTGGAGGGACCTGAGTTCGAGTACAGTGAACTGTCTCTGAAGGTCTGTGGTTCGAGATTCTGTGAACTCGAGTGACTGAGCTAGAAGAACTGTGAATTGAGAACTGACAGTTCTGATTTGTAAATAGTGCTTTGTAAATATTGGTTAAGATTAACAGTTCATTGTTGTTCGTACTAGTCCAAGTAAATTGTCATTGTCGTCAGTGGAGTGCTATAACGAATACTGTGTTGAGTGAAAATCCAATTGTTGACGAGAGCGTTCAAGGCGAATTGTAGAAAGGAATTATTGCTGGAAGAATAAAATCCTATTGTTAAGTTGAAATAAATTTACAATATGTTCACCATTAACTGTCCACATTAACATTTCTTGATAAGATATGAGTACGACAAAATACTATGTAAGTAATATACACACCTTACACATTATCTAACTAATAAGTAGTCTGAACTTTTATTAATTGTCCACATTACATCGATACATGTAAAAGAAACTGACAATAGTGTACATTACATTGAATACTATATTGATTAAAATGTAATTATTTTTCGTCTGAATTGCGAGTGGACATTAGTGCACAAAGCACTGAAGTAAAGTAAGAAACATACTTCTCGATAATAAAATTATACATTTTCCCAGTACATCTTGAATTTTGTTATCTGCAAGGACTACTTTGTCGTCGCCTTATTGAAAGACAAATCACATGTTAAGCAAGATAGAATTCCTTGGTCGATATTGTTTGTTGATGTAGGTGGTTCTCATTGTTATCTTAAAATTTAAAATTAACAAAACATATTTTATCACTTACAATAATTATAGATTAAACATTATCTGAGAATGTGATACAATATCATGATATTGGTACAGTGATTTTCAGATTATATTCTATCAATATGATTAGTAAAAGTAGCTGAAGTATCCTTATAAGCTGTAATTTTAGTGGTATATCGTACAAGCTATATAAATTGAGATGATTCAATTTTCTAAGATACTGTCGTCTATCAGCAGTATGAAGACATTTGTGGCTTTGGCACTTCTGGTAACCTTCGGCCTTATGGTAAGGAATACTGAGTCATTCTGATTTCTTAAAAAAATAATTAGTGAACTGTATTTTGCATTTTAAATAGTACCAATTAGATTTATTGTATTTGTGAATTAAAGAAGTATCGCACCTTCAAATTGTGTGTCCCGGTCATAGAGCAATAAAAAAGACTGTAACTCAATACATTTTATTTCTTTATGAAACATTGTGTAAATATCGCCTACTTCGTAAATTTGCTCCAAGATAAACTCCATAAATTCGTCATTTTTAAGATCTCATATACCGATAACTTGAATCTGATCTGATGTTTCAACAGGCCGAAGCCCGACTCTACCCAGGATTACTTAAGGGAATCAAACCAGGTAAGTTGATATCGTAGCTTCAGTTTTCAGAATCGCTAACTTAATTGTAAGAATATTCTGAAGATCATTTTTACTTCTTCCTCTTTGTTTCAAATTCAGTTGGTAAAGTGCACGGACGTGACGCAAGTTCTAGAATCACTAATGGTCAGATAGCAAACCGTGGCCAGTTCCCATTTCAGGCTGGTCTCTTTGTTGACAACTCCTGGTTCTGTGGAGGATCTATCATCTCAAACAACTGGATCCTTACTGCAGGGCATTGCATGTGAGTACAGACAGCCATCAATTTTGAAATCAGTTTTGATTATTCATATTGTAACTGCATATTCAAACATGGAATAATCACTTATCACATCAAGAAAATTTTACATATTCAATTTCATATCCTAAATAATATTTATATTTATTTCTGAAATAAAATATAGTAGTTCTCAGGTAAAGTAAGGGGGAAAGAAAGGTTGGGAATATTTACGCATATAAGGTTATCCGTTATCTCGTGAAACCAAATGTATGCGTGCGCTACTGCTCATAGCAAGAATCTTATGGTGGAGTAATTGCGGATCTTTTTTGCAAATCAAATTTCCCGAAATTCATAATTTCCTATTTCCAGTCTACCGTATACGAAGGAAGTTTTTCGGAAGTGCAATAAATCCGAATTTATTTTAACTGCATTTTATTAACTGATATATTTTATAGAGTTTCTACAAATCGGCAAAAGCTGAATTACATTTCAACAGTAACTGATAAAAAAATTGCAGGTTGAAATTGTGTCCTAATTGGCGAAGGTACTACGATCGAAGTCCTTGTTCCCTATAAGCTGGATATGCAAAAGGAATTTTTTTTATCATTTTCTGAACTGTGAGCGTCTTCTTTCGCGGCGTTTCTTCGATTCTTCGTACCAGTCCGAATTTATACATCATGAGTCATGACTTCCGAATCACTCTGTTCTTCCTGTAATTCTGGCAGCGGAATAAATATCCGGATGACGTCTTTTCAATACTAATTGAAATCTATTCTGGAACCATTCTCTTATGTTATTAGTTCTATGCTTATTGCGTAAGGTTCCCTAATACTGCTTCCATAACGATGGGGGAACTACACGTCTTCTACTTCCAGCTGCTTTGAATGTATCATAATATAATTTCTGTTAAAATAGTCCATAACTGTTAACATCTCATCGGAAGCCTATTCATGTAGCTCTTCAAACGCGTCTGACACATCTCCAGATGGAACAAAGGCAAGTGCGAGCATCATATTATGTGTCTGTATCATCAGATCTCAGTTCTCATAATACTGTTATATTGTTCCTGCAAACACTCTTTCTGGATTATTCTATACACTGACTGCCCAAGTTGGAAAACATAGTAGATTCGGAAGAGTACATCCACAATAACGGTTTCGAAAAAGTGGATTCGGAAGAATGGGCTTCGGAATAAGAGTACATTCGGGAAAATGTCTCTTTGGAAAAATAGATTCAAAGAATTTGATTCGAAAAAATGGGCGGCATATGTGAGCTACAAGTAGAAGCGCAAGTAGGTTTCACGAGATAACGAATGGCCTATATATGTGACCACTGAGTGAAATATTATCTTGCGGTATCATAACACAAGATAATGCACTAAAATTATTTTAAAACTGCATGAATTATTTAATAAAATTCCATGACGGGCTAAATATCTCGATTGTGCAATTGAACATCTGAATTGACAAATATAGTAAGTCCAATATTTACCGAATTAGACTTTTTACCTGAAATATATTGTGTTTTGCATAGGCTATCATCCTGTAAAAAAGAATATCCCAGTCCGACTCTAAACCTGTGTTTTTTAATCATACAAATATTTATTTCAATACTCTCATATGACAAGCTATTTAGTTCTTATGCTCTCCTGGAAATTTACTGCAACTGACTTGGGATATTTGTTAATTCAGATCTTCAATTTTATTACGAACTAGCCGCACCCGTGCGCTCCGCTGCACACGTTAGAAATAAATATAAAGTAATTACATAATTAAAATAGGACGTTTGATGCAGGGAACATTCGTGTTTGATAGAAGGATAAATCGTTTAATATGTTACTTAATTTAAATTGCATCCAAATAATTAAAATACGATTATTTTGGTCCAGAGACACTCATTTGGTGCAATGGCAATTCCTTTAACATGTTTCTTAATTTTTATTATATGCAACCATAGTTTAATGAAGATTGACATCATTTAGATTTAATGTGTATATTTTATTTAACTTCTTACAGGTTTCCATTGAATTATGGTAATAACTTAATTTTAACCATGACAATTCCTTTAACATGTTTCTTAATTTTTATTACATGCAACCATAGTTTATTGAAGATTGACATCATTTAGATTTAATGTGCATATTTTATTTTACTTGTTATAGGTTTCCATTGAATTATGGTAATAACTTAATTTTAACCCTTGTTTTCTACGTATTCAGTAAATGGCGCTTGGCCCACTATGGTTCTGAACCCTTCAAATAACTTAAATTATATTATATAATATTACATATTATATTATGTTATATTATGTTATATTATATTATATTGCATTGTATTATATTATATTATATTATATTATATTATATTATATTATATTATATTATATTATATTATATTATATTATATTATATTATATTATATTATATTATATTATATTATATTATATTACATTATATTATATCAGAAGTTACTGTAATAACATTATAGCATTATGTCCATCTAGAGAAACTACACTTTCCAATGGTGAAATAATAATTAATTATACAAATGAATTAATTTAGCTTCCGATATTACTTCATACAAACACAGAAACATTCTCTGTAGGCTATCTTTTATAGCTTTCGATTGTTGTTGTCCAAGTCCCCTTATAGACGAAGTCATTTGTTTTTTAATTCATTACACGGCCTTAGATGGCAGTTATTTTAATTTTAAAAACTCATTTATCTCATTAAATATCAGTCCTATCAAAGTTTTTCATGGAATAAAAATTATCGCAAATTCGTTTTAAAGAAACTTTGTTTATGTAACATTTTTCACAAAAATCAATAATAAGCGCGATATTTCGATTTATTTAATTCAGGCCCCCTTATAACCCCCCTTTTAAATAATGTATTTTGAATGCCATATAGCCTAAAATCTAAGTTACAACGAACTTAATTTATATTCCAATTTTCATCGAAATCCGTTCATCCATTATCGCGTGAAAAGGTAACAAACATACATACAGACAGACAGACAGACACAGACAGACATACAAAAAAAAATTCAAAAAAGCGATTTTCGGTTTCAGGGTGGTTAATTATATATGTTAGGACCAATTATTTTTTTAGAAAATCGAAAATTACCAGAAAAATTTCGGCTACAGATTTATTATTACTATAGATATATATTCAGAGAGCAGACAGAAATTTTTCTCTCCCACATAAGAAAGATCCTCCTGACGAAGAAATTTTAAGTTCACCGGTACATCTAGCTTCATTAAAATGATATTCATGAAAAAGTAAAACAGTTGTAACAGAAGTACGCCTGGAAAGAGGTTTTGCTTAGTACGGCACGGGCAATTAACAGTCCACTTATCGGTGATTCAGTCACACCTTCTGCAAATAAAATCTCGTTCCTTTTACATTACACTACAGACGTAATTTATTGGATTACCTTATAAATGCTGGAACTGTCGAGTAAACTCTCTAATGCACATTTTTAAATATTGCCGAGACACGCTGGATTTCGCCTCTCTCGATAGAATAGAATCTTAGGCACATTGTCCGTTTCATTCAATTTATAAACTGCCGTTGTCTTGGTAAGGTTTTAAATTTAACAATTTTGTTGCTTTCCAAGCCTGTTAAACTAACTTTCTTAACGATTTCGTGGTAGACTGTCCTAGCATATAGCCTATGTCATAAAACTTTTCTTAATTTAGAACACTAATTTATGGGTCATCTTTATTATTTGAAAATTATACAGTTTGTGTCACTTTTTTTCATTATATTCTAGATCACTGAATCGCAATATAGTTGTTGAACGTCAGGATATTTCCGCAAAATACAGTATATAATGTACGATTTTTTCGTAATGTATGTAGGGCCATCATACATGAAAATTCGTTGTTCTAATATATACTGCATTGCCAGAAACTAAACTGAACTGCAATAGGTGGAAGTTAGCTGTATGCTAATTATTTGACGTTGCGTTCTTTGAGCTTGTGGTATCTGTCCACACTACGCAAAACATAACTTTCCCACTTCCGATCTACACTAATAAATAGTACATGACAGTCTCGTTCGATATGTAACGGTAAAAGGTCGATGGCGTTTACGTAACCAAACTTTGCTTCCTGGCAAATGCTCTCTGTACCTTACAAATTTTTTCTTCGTTACGTAACGTACAAAAATATAACAATGCAATTTAAATTACAACCTATAGGAAACACAGAGCAATTGAAACTTCACTCTTTGAAAAGTGCTTTTGGAAATGACTTTTAGCAATTAAGCTATGTTACACCAAGTACGGTATTTCAAGTTATAATATTTAGACACAAATTTTTATTTTGGGTTATATTATCAATATGTGGAAATTCAATATTTTAAATAGGCTGCAGCACTAACACAACGATCTAACGAAATAATTTTATTACAGTGTTCCACATAGAAGGAAATAAACCATAAACAGTAACTTTCTTCATAAAACTTGTTGAATCCGTAATTACTATTTCAATGTGTTATTTAGCATAACTTTTCATACACGTAAAAATAGTCTTGTGAATATTTGTGTCCTCTTCTGCACAATAAAATTAATCTAAAACTTGGACTAGCCCCCCACCCACTCGATTGGCGTTCGTCTCCTCCCCCATGGGCGAATTTGTGTGGAGATACACAGTATAATATTATGTAAGGTTCTTTACTCTGAATAAAATCAATGAGAAGAATAAAAAGTGTTATCTCCGAACCATGTTTAACACTGAACCGTCTATTGCAATGGGGGCTTTCCCCTGTTATAGACATAAATAAAAATAAATAAATAAAAATAAATAAACAAAAAATAAAAAATATAAATAAATAAATATAAAAAAATAAAAAATAAAATAAATAAATAGATAAATAAAATAAAATAAATTTAAATAAATGAAATAAATTTAAGTAAATAAAATAAATTTAAATAAATAAAATAAATTTAAATACATAATATAAATTTAAATAAATAACATAAATTTAAGTAAATAATATAAATTTAAATAAATAAAATAAAATTTAAATGAATTAAATTAAATTAAATAAATAAAATGAAATGAAATGAATTTAAATGAAATAAAATTAAATGAAATAAAAGTAAATGAAATAAATTAAATGAAATAAAAAATAAAAAAATAAATGAAAAATAAATATATAAACAATTTAAAAATAAATAAAAAATAAATAAAATAAATAAAAACGAAATAAATAAGTTAAATAAATAAGAGAAATGAATTATATAAAATAAATTAAATATATAAAATAAAATAAATTAAATTTGAATTAATAAATAAAATAAAATAAATAAAATAAATTAAATTAAATTAAGTAAACAAAATAAAATAAATAAAATGAAATAAATTAAATAAAGTGAATCAATAAAATAAAATAAATGAATAAATAAAGACATAAATAAATAAACAAACAAACAAAAGGCGAATAAACAAATAAATGAATAATTAATTAAATACGTAAATACGTATATACATAAATAAATAAATAAATAAATAAATAAATAAATAAATAAATAAATAAATAAATAAATAAATAAACACATGTGCAGTATATTCTCGCCTTGTTTTTAATACAGCTGCAATCGAAATTAACTATACACATTTCTTCCTTGTGAAATATAATATTCTTCAAGAAATTCGGCCATGAAACTAAACTACCACGATTCTCCTGCTTAAAAGTATTCGGAACACAGATATCGTTATCTTCTCTGATAAATTTATTGTAATAAAGAAACTAAACATTGTCCGCTATTGTTTCAGTGGTTCTTCATATCAAGTGACTGTGGGAGCTAATAATGTCTATAACCCTGAAACTGGTACAGTAGTTATCACTACTAGAAGCAGTATCAGACATGAGAATTACAACAGCGACACTCTTGCTAATGACATCGGTCTAGTGAGAATTCCTTCTGTGAGCTACAGCAGTAAGTATTTTAATTCTTACCTTATAACACACAAAGAACGCAAACAAATTTAAATAAATAAGTTGTGAAATGAAGATCATGGCTAAAAAATCAACGAGAATAAAACAGGTAATGAATATAGCCTATCAGAAGAAAACATTTCAGGGAGGAAGTAGTTTAATTGGACAGTCTAAAAGCATAAATATATTTGGAAATGCTAACATTACAATTAATTAAAACAAACATGAAATTAATACAAGATTAAAACCAGTATCAAATTTGTTCAAGCAACTAAGATTGTATTACTGATTAGAATTCCAGATTGTTTTCATACTATGATTATCGAATTTGTTTATTACGTTCGACAAAATCACATTATCGGTATTCTTGAATTACACAGTGTAGCTTCGGGTGAAATAGGGTTTTTCATGCTAGATATACAATAAATAGTAATGAACAGAGAGGAGAAGTGGAATTAATATGAAGCCACTTTTCCTCTTTCCTGAAATGAAATTTAAAGAGCATATTATGTAGCCTTCAGAATGTCCTAAATAATATCTTTATAATCTTTCCAGCTTACATCAGCCCTGTAAGTCTGTCCTCACGCTCCGATCAAGGCAACTCTTATGCTGGTGAAACTGTTATAGTCACTGGATGGGGACAAAATTCTGACAGTGAGTATAATAGCTTATGGTGTTACTATTTCAATTTAAAATACTATATAACGCTCATATATATAGCCGAACAACGGAATATTGCACCAATAAAAATAACATTTACCCTTCCCAGTAAAACATTCATTTTATGTTCAAGAAATTAAGGACAATCCCTTTTGAAAAAAAAAGTACTAACACTGCACCTAGGACGACCTCTACAGCAACTTCCAATAGGTTTCAACTACCTATATAGTAGTCTGAAGGTATTAAATCCAACTATAATTCTAATCTTACATTTGGGCTACAAAATCTTGATTTAATGCGCAGTATACCATATATTCTCTCGTTATTCCAACAAGAATTGAAGTTTAACATGTGTACTAGTATTCTGTTTCTATCATTCATCTGCTATTTGATATTTGCTTTCGAAATCCATTTCTTAATATAGAACAACTTGTAACATAAACGTACGGTAAATCTTTAATATCCAAAACTGTACTTTCCATTTTTTAACCTTTTTTCTTTATTCCTAGATTACAATTGACAGATTCAAGATACAGCATGTTATTGTAGATTGTAAATATTTATTTATTTTTTATGTATTTGTGTATTGATTTATTGATTAATTTATCGATTTATCTATTTATCGATTTATTGATTAATTATTTATCGATTTATCGATTTATCTATTTATCTATTTATCTATTTACCTATTTACCACCTCGTTTTAATCGTGACAACGTTTTTTAGTTCTTTTAAGCATTCTGATTATTGTATTATGTCTGTTCTGTAAAGAATTTTAGATAAGGGCGCAATTAGCCATAGATGCTGACGCTCCCTTTTTAAACCCCACTAACTAACCTACTTACTTACTTACTGACTGACTGACTGACTGACTTACTTACTTATTTATTTATTTATTTATCCTAGTAGAGATAAGGCCATCAAGTTTCTCTTCCACTCTGCCAGGAGATCACAACTACAATATTAAGAAAACAATTACAATTATAATTACAATTAATATTAAATTTACAAATACAATAAAAAGTACCAAGTACTAAAAGATTAACTTATTAATAAAAGCTAGACAGTTTTTTGTAGAAGCTAAGAAGTACGATTTTTTTTTTTGATTAAGTAAAAATTAAACCTACTCTACGCAGTAAGAAAATGCTTAATAAATTTGTTTTTGAACACTGCTATATTCTGACAGTTTGTCACGTCACTGGGTAGGATATTTCACAAGCACGATAGCGAGATTGTGTATGATGATGAATACGATGATGTCTTATGTGTTGGTATGGCTAGTATGCGGCTATTTTGCGTGTGTGTGTGAAGAGACTATGATATGATGACAGGTAACTGAAGCGGGAGGCAAGGTAGGTAGGTAGGTATAGAGGTGTGAAGGACTTGGAAAAGGAGAACAAGGGAATGAAAATTTCTACGTTCGTTAAGCCGTAGCCTGTTTAGAGTTTGGAAGGATGGGGTAATGTGGTAAGAGCGACGGACATCGGAGACGAAGCGATCATAAGAATTATGAAGACGTTGTAATCTTTGCGACTATATGTATATATATGTATGTATATATATATATATATATATATATATATATAGTGTTAGCGGGAGAAATTTTCTAAGGGATGTAGTATCAGTATTAAAAATAAGACACGACGTCCAAAAAATAATATTGGTTGCAACAGCAACGTTATTAATTAATTTATAGCTCTTATAAGCTCCCAAAAGCATGATGAGTAATTGCATTGATCTGTGAAATACTACCACTGAGGAGCATCAGTTGACTATAGCTAACCTGTATTTTGCAAACTTAAATAGAAATTCAACAGCATATTACAGTATGTTCAATAGTGGTAATAGCCTACCCAAAAAGAGATTGTTCTTCATTTACGAATAAAATATCTTAATATGATATATATTTCAAGCTTCATCTAACATATGAAATACGTACTTAGCTAACCCCTCTACACCTTTATACAAGCTTAACCCTAGTATTATAAGCCATTTCTCTGTATAAAATAGAAGTAAAGCTCGAGTCTTTTAATCAATATCAATATCCAAGTTATTTGGGCCCATACTACATTTTCTCTAATATGAAATATGGACAATTCCATAAGTGGGTCCACATCTGTGGAGTAACGGTCAGCGCGTCTGGCCGCGAAACCAGGTGGCCCGGGTTCGAATCCCGGTCGGGGCAAGTTACCTGGTTGAGGTTTTTTCTGGGGGTTTCCCTCAACCCAATGCGAGCAAATGCTGGGTAACTTTCGGTGCTGGACCCCGGACTCATTTCACCGGCATTATCACCTTCATTTCATTCAGACGCTAAATAACCTAGATGTTGGTACAGCGTCGTAAAATAACCCAATAAAATAAAATAAATCTTACTTACTTACAAATGGCTTTTAAGGAACCCGAAGGTTCATTGTCGCCCTCACATAAGCCCGCCATCGGTCCCTATCCTGTGCAAGATTAATCCAGTCTCTATCATCATATCCCACCTCCCTCAAATCCATTTTAATATTATAATCCCATCTACGTCTCGGCCTCCCCAAAGGTCGTTTTCCCTCCGGTCTCCCAACTAACACTCTATATGCATTTCTGGAATAGCCCATACGTGCTACATGCCCTGCCCATCTCAAACGTCTGGAATTAATGTTCCTAATTATGTCAGGTGAACAATAAAATGCGTGCAGTTCTGTGTTGTGTAACTTTCTCCATTCTACTGTAACTTCATCCCGCTTAGCCCCAAATATTTTCCTAAGCACCTTATTCTCAAACACCCTTAACCTATGTTCCTCTCTCAGAGTGAGAGTCCAAGTTTCACAACCATACAGAAGAACCGGTAATATAACTGTTTTATAAATTCTAACTTTCAGATTTTTTGACAGCAGACTAGATGATAAAAGCTTCTCAACCGAATAATAACACGCATTTCCCATATTTATTCTGCGTTTAATTTCCTCCCGAGTGTCATTTATATTTGTTACTGTTGCTCCAAGATATTTGAATTTTTCCACCCCTTCAAAGGATAAATCTACAATTTTTATATTTCCATTTCGTACAATATTCTGGTCACGAGACATAATCATATACTTTGTCTTTTCGGGATTTACTTCCTAACCGATCGCTTTACTTGCTTCCAGTAAAATTCCCGTGTTTTCCCTAATCGTGTCTGGATTTTCTCCTAACATAAATGAATCTACAATTGGATAATATTTCAACAATTAACTGTTATTAAATACAGTTGTTTCAGACATTAAAATGCACTGACGGTGATATAATTTGTTGCATATTTCAGGCGGAACAGGTATCATTGATCTGCTTCGGTATTGGAATCTCACGGTCATTACAAACCAAGAATGCAGTTCAATTTATGGCATGATGATATCTTCTGGCATGCTCTGTGCCTCGTCTCCTGATGGCAAGAGTGCTTGCATTGTAAGTAAATAGGCCTATATTCAAGCTTTAGTTCAGATTTACATTAGCAGCTAGCAATTAGTTAAAATATTATATTAGGAGCTATACATTAGCATCTAGTAAGCTTATTTGGATAAAAATAGTGATTTAGTGTTCTGCCCGAGGCATGTCTTTCGCTGCAAACCCTGCTTTCTCCAATCTTTCCTATTTATCAGGTAACATTTATGTTAGAAATATTAGGAGCTATACATTAGCTGTTAGTATTTGCACAAAATAATATTATCGGGTAGCATTTGGATAGAAATATTACATTATCAGCATTTGGATAGAAATATTACATTAGCAACCAGCATTTGAATGTAAATATTACATTATCAGGTAGAATTTAGTTAGAAATATTAGGAGCTATACATCAGCATCTAGTATTATGTTGGTGCATAATTCCGTAGCGATTTTTCGTAAGTTTATTAAACACATCAGATACACATAAGAGAGAGTTAATCATCAGCAATATAATATTTTCCTTCATTATTTGCAACACCGCTGGAGTATATATATATTTTTTTTGATCCCACGCCTGTAGAAATCGATGGTTTTGAGTTAAAGAAATCGTCAAGCCATTTTCGGAGCGCATTTTCATCCGGAAAAGAAGTTCCTTGAAGGTTGTTCGATAGAGAGCGGAAAAGGTGAAAATCTGAAAGCGCAAGCTCAGGTGAATAAGGTGGATGCGGAATGACTTCCCAACCCAACTGCTGGATAGTGTTTTGTGTGAGGTTAGCATAGTGCGGACGAGCGTTATCGTGAAGTAGCATCACTTCACGCAGTCTTGTTGGTCGTTTTTCTTGTATTGCGTGTGAAAGACGTCTCGGTTGGTGGCAATGCTGGCCTTTGTACGGAGAGTTGCTTTTTGTGTTCGGCCGCAACCATTCCTTTCTTCTCCTTATGTTAGCATAAAGATACCATTTCTGGTCACCAGTAACGATATTGGATAAGAATGTTCGATGTTGTTCACGAGCCAATCGATGACGACCAAGCAAAGATGTAGCCTACACACGGCCACTCGCTGGTTTTTTTTTTTCGTAGTTTTGGCTTACAGCATGCGGTATCGGGGACACCTGATTTTTTAAACTTGCCCATTGAATGCAAATGCCGCACGATGGTGGAATGGTCACAGTTCATCACATTTGTCAGTTCTCGGGTACACTAACATGGATCATTGTGGATTAATGTGTTTAAACGGTCTTCATCAATCCCCGAAGGTCTTCCTGAACGTGAAGTGTCACTAATATCAAAACGACCCTCCTTAAAACGAGAAAGTTATTTTCTTGCCGTGTTCTTTCCGATAACATTGTCCCATACACTGCGCAAATGTTTCTGGCCGCCTTTCTACTTTCGCCCCTCTATTGAACTCAAAAAGAAGAATATGTCGGAAATGTTCCACTATCTCTACCTGACACTCCATTTTCTAGCGTCCAAGGCTCTACTATCTCCAAAAATGAAAACTTCAATATCTAAAACCAAGCACAACAATTGAAATCCAAATAAAAAACAACAATCGATAAATAAACCCATAGCAACCGCAGTACCAACCCGCCAAACAAAAACGCTACGAACTTGTGCACCAACCCAATATTTTGATAGAAATACAGAATTATTTGTATATGTGCATTGAATAGAAAGATGTCTACATTTGAAATAACGCGTATTTTTGTAATTAACCTGTATTTCTCTGAACTAGAAATTTTCATCTGCACATAAGTGTAGATATAGATAAATATTAATGCTTATTTTGAAACCATTTACAGTAAATATCTTCTCTGTTGCAGGGTGACAGCGGCGGCCCTCTTATCCATTCCGAAAATGGTGGTTACGTTCAAATTGGTATTGTGACATTTGGTGCTGCTGTTGGATGTGAAGCAGGCTACCCTGCTCTTTTTACCAGAGTCACCAGCTATTTGGACTGGCTTGAATCCAACACTGGCATTATCATTAACTAAATGACAGTACACTGACAACTACAATCCAAATACAGGGTATAACTACATTCAATACCCAAACTTCTAGTGATGATAGATGACACCAAAACAAACTTTTTTTGTTACATGACAATGGGTCTGAAACTAATTATTGAATGACAAAGCCAGAAACTCTACTATATTGTAAGGAATAAGGACTACAGTTTTAACGTTACTTATGACACTCATGCTTCAAAACCATCAATATTTACATTAATCAGTAAACACGCCATGACGTCAGAGTGCAATATTTTGCTGTGACCACGCAGTACGTTATTGTTCATTGAGAGTAGAGAAATGGAACAGTTCACTTGGGCTGAGTTTATGGTGCATTTGAACCACAGATTCGGTGAGCAGTGGATTGGTCGCGGTGAGCCCGTTGGATGGCCTGCTCGTTATCCTGACGTCACCGCACTTGACTAAATTTATGTCGGTATATTTAATGTTAAAAATTAAACATATGATAATACAAAAATTCGGTGAAATTTATATCGGCATAAAACGCAAGGCGTAAAATTATTATTTTTTTTTTTTACAAAATAACATTTTTTTAACCTAAGTACATCACAATTTTTAATCCTTTTTATATGTATTTCAATCCATGTAATTTTAACAGAAACTTTTGTAACTATGTATACCAATATGCATATTCACTTATGTAACCTTTTGTACACACTATGTATATGTCACTTAGCATATTTATGCAATTTGTTCATATCACATTTATATTCTTTTTATTTGTCTCAAATGACATCTTGGCTATATCTAGTGTTGGATCTAGCTTATTTAAATCTGCATGTTAGGGTATATCTAGTGTTGGATCTAACGTGTTCAAATCGGAATCCTCGCTATATCTGATGTTGGATCTTGCTTATTGAAATCTGCATGTTAGGGTATATCTAGTGTTGGATATAACGTGTTCGTTCGGAATGCTTGCTATATTTGATGTTGGATCTTGCTTATTGAAATCGGTATACTCTTATTCATACGACTTAAGGCCAGTTTTTCCAAGTAATGTTTAATTTGGCTTAACAAGTTTTAAATTAACAGCTGGTTTATTTTTAACGTTTTGTTAAGATGATTTCCATTTTTCCAACACAATTTTGTTTAAAATAACCAACACTTAACTTTAACTGTCGTTAATACTATTCTAACTACTCAACAGCAGTTGGTAATGATTTTGCATATGTAAGACAACTTCTTATTGGCTGATATTATTATTATTATTTAAATTGTGTACTGTATAAAATCGTAACCTGTTACAGTAGCCATGATTCATACAGTACAGAGAGTTGATAAATGAAAGTTGCATTGACTACTATTGAATAATAATAATAATTATTATTATAAGTATGCTTATATTTTATAATTCTAAATATGAATTTCTGTTTAGAAAAATCTCAGCATTATGACCACTAGGTGACAATAATTACACGAATGTGTATGTAGTCAACTGTACACAAAACCCCGAAGAGAATTCCGTATCATATAAAATTCTATAATTCAGGTCCATGTGTAAATTATATGTAATTTCGTCCTAAAGAAGCAATTGCTGCTGAAACATTTTATTATTTACTCACTGCGTATTTTGAAGCACTATTGACATCGGCTATAGTTGAAGAGCCAGTAACATAGAATCTAGAGTTAATAGTAGCTGGTGAATTGGAACAAGTGGCCTATTTCTGTTTGTAGGATATTCAAATCTGACTTAAATTTCTTGCCAAGTTGAGATCGCACATTTCCTCAATATTAAATGGGTAATAGCTCAGCATCGAAATAAGCGTCAGTATGATAATCAGTTGACTTATAAAGATTATCTTCCCTACATTAATATTCCAAAATATCTTTTAAATTATATATTACCAGTCTTATGGCCGGTTTCACAAAGCTTCATTAAGGTTTTAATGATTCATTGATGTATTTACTGGTTCATTAAATCATTTTTATATCTTACCAAGCATCTTTAGCCTCACGAACCAGTAAAACTATCATTAAATTTAGTGATAGAAATTTCCTTCTTTAAATTTTTAATTATTCATTAGTTGTAATATAAAATGGCGGAACGTTTCGACACAGAATTGTTATATCTGGAACTGCTAAAAAATTAAGAGTCAAATGGAGATAATTTTAACCATTTAAAAACCGATCATTTTGAAAATTTGAATAACACAAAAATTCACAAAAAATACCGCGTCACGAAGATCGTGGTACCGGTACTCAAAATTTTAGAAGAAACTGATCATAGGTTAGAATATCATAAAAACGGCTGAGACAAAGCTGAAACTAGTCAACTAGGTAACATACAACTGAGTTTTATTTTAAGACATGAAAGTGATTATTATAACTACATACCGGTACCTAAGAAATATTAGTAAATTAATACATAATGTGCATTTGAAACATAACAAAACTTAATTGGTATATTAACTTTCATTTATTAGAATTATATTATAGCTAGCGATAAGATATGTTTGCACTGGCTTTAAAACAGAAGCGAAAGAGCTGGATTCTTGGAATTTATAATCGTTTTCTTTCCAATGGAAATTTAATTTTCCAGCAGGATAATCACCCCGCGCACACCGCCATAAACGTTCAAAGACGGTTCACGGAAAAGCATGAAAAAAAAAGAGGAGGATTGACAAATATCGAGACATCCCACCTCAAAATCCAGATCAGGTCTGGGATCAAGTTCTGGCTACCTGGGAAGATTTCGCTAAGGACCAGAACTGTTTCCGCGATCTGGTGGACTCAATGCCCCGAAAATGCAAGGCAGTGATAGACGCCGGTGGCATGTGGACAATGTATTAGATCCATATGTGTATTTCTTTTATTTTTCTTTAATTTGTTTGTTTATCTTAGTTTTATTTCGGGAAGAAAATTGATCTCCCAAGAGCTTTTTAAATTCTCCTAATGGAGCCAGAGTTGCGAAATAATTCGTTCCACTACACAAAATTAAAAAAATGAAGAAAGGTAACATGTATAAAAATTAGTTACGTTAATAAAAAAAAATTGTTCCCGCCGAGAATCGAACACGGGCCCCTGGATTTGCGAGCCAACTCGCTACTGACTGCTCCACCGGAGAGTCATGACATAACTAGCGCGACGAGGGACATATAGCTGTTGGGCTTGAAGTCTACGGAGACGGCGCACATAATATAAATGTATTCGTGTAAATATTTTAATGTTCAGTACTAGTTAATGTTTCATTTGGACTGATTTACTGAAGCTTCGTGAAACCGGCCCTTACTCTAAACATTCCTCAAAGAGAAACATAACAAGTTATTTTCACAACTTTTGTCTGAACAGCTGTGGTGTTATCCGCCATATTTAACTGTGTGTTAAATGAGTTAACGGCCTGAAATCCTACATTTAAAGTTAACAAACGGTTAAGAACCTGTTAAGCCAAACTGGTGTTGAACAAATGGAAAAACTGTATTTAACAAACTGTTGAAGGTTTAACAGTCGTTAAGTGTCCTAACAATACTTGGACAAACCGGCCATTAGTTTATGATAGTCGCGGCTTTTAGCCTCCTAGAAAAGGAGCCATTCACGCTTAAACAACGTTGCCTAGTTTTAATGTCATGACATTGTCGCTGTTAGTTACGGGAAGTTAAATACCACATACTATTAGACAAAATATTGTAACCACGATGAAGCTGAGATGTATCAACAAAGTCCTGTGAAAAGCATTATACAATATTGTTGGACATTGTTTGATGCATTAGTAAAACAACAACCTAAATAAAAATTTGAACTGTGTTGCAGTTTCTATGCTGTTATTATTTATTAGAATTATCGTAATAGTTCTTGTTCTGTTAGTGTTACATTTTAACACGAATTTAGTACTGAAATGTACATTCGTTGCAAAACTGATTGGATATTTCGGGTAATTGACAGTTCACATCATAATTTATTTATATTTTTACCGTTAACTATCCACATTAATAGTTCACAAGAAGATATCAGTACGTCAAAATACTATGCAACTAATATACGAACCTTACATATTATCTAACTAATAAATAGTCTGAACCTCTATTACTTGTCCACACTATATCGATATATATTGTAAATTTTTAATACTGAACAACAATGTAATTTTATTATCTCAACAATAACTGTCCACTTTCTACAATTTAATTTCACTCCCGTCAACAATGGGATTTGCTCTCCGCACAGCAACACAGAGTTCGTTATTGCACTCCACAAACGACAATGACAATTTACTTGGAATATTGAGAACAACAATGAACTGAATTTTAACTAATGTTCACAAAGCACTATTTACAAATCAGAACTGTCAGTTCTCAGTTCACAGTTCTTCTAGCTCAGTCACTCGAGTTCACAGTATCTCGAACCACAGACCTTCAGAGACAGTACACTGTACTCGAACTCAGGTCCCTCCAACTGCGGTCCACTGCACTCGAACTCAGGCCTTCTAATGCTCACACAGTTGCGGACGCACACTCAAGTCGAACTCCGGTACACAAGACTGGCTGGCTTACTCTGTTCACTGGCTTACTGACTAAACTAATCATGAATGAATCTGTCGTTCATTCGCGTTTCTTCTTTTATAACCACAGCGACGTAACCGAGAAAGTTCGAGTTCGCGATTTTTCCACTTCGACGGACTTCTCGGCCTCTCTCGGCAAGCAGAAGATGCGCGCGCAACCTCCCCTCGCCGCGTCGCCCTTTCCCCTCTCTTCTCTCCGCCATAGTACATGTCCCAGGAAGCAGATGCCTCTCCTCCGTCGGTCGTGAGATCGAATCTCACGTGGCCGTCACAATATAAAAGAAACTGACAATAGTGTATATTTACATTGAATACTATATTAATTATGACGTATTTGTTTTTCGTCTGAATTGTAACTGGACATTAGTGCACAAAGCACTGAAATAAGGTAAGAAACGTACTTCTCGATAATAAAATTATACATTTCCCAAGTACGTCTTGAATTTTGTTATCTGCAATGACTACTTTGTCGTCGTGTTATTGAAAGTTAAATCACATGTATAAGAAGATACAATTCCTTGGTCGATCTTGTTCGTTGATTTAGGTGCTTGTCATTGCTATCTTAAAATTTAAAATGTACTAAATATATTTGTCACATATAATTACAGATTAAGCAATATCTGAGAATGTGATAGAATATCAAAATATTGATACAGTGATTTTCAGATTATTTTCTATCAAGTTGACCTAGTAAAAGTAGCTGAAGTGCTCTGATAAGGTGTGTTTTTAAGTGTTACATTGCATTGAATTAATGACTACAAGCTATATAAATTGAGATGATTCAATTATCTAAGACACTGTCATTTATAAGCAGCATGAAGACATTTGTGGCTTTGACACTTCTGGTAACCTTCGGCCTTATGGTAAGGAGTAGCCTACTAAGTCATTTTGATTTCTTAAAAAATAATTAGTGAACTATATTTTGGATTTTAACTTGTAGCAATTACACTTAACTTATTTAATTTGTGAATTAAAGAAGTATCGCATCTTCAGATTTTGTGTCCCAGCCTTGAAGCAATAAAAAGAATATAATCTGCAATTCATTTATTTCCTTACGAAACTTTACATATTCCTAAACAAATCACACATAAGGGTATTAGATCACAAACTTTAGGCATTTTTCTTATTTATGTGTTTACACATTAATATTTTTACAATCTAACGTTTATTAACAAGCAGCTATAGATAGGCTATGTGATAATTATCGTGTTATATCGGATAGATAATTCGCACTCCCAGTAAAGATATTTATTTTATGAATTGCCTAGATTTTAGCCTTCATGCTGTATCAATAATGTTAATTAATTTCGTGTTATAATTTCCATGACCTCGTGAAAGTCGATGTTGAATACAACAGACAATAACAAAAAAAAAGCAGTTAACTATAGAAGATTGCACTTTAGTATTAAACATGAATGTTTGACCGTAATTATTTTAATTTTTTTATTATTTAACTAATTTAACGTCCATTTGCAGAATTTTAATGTAACCTATGTTTTTCTCCTGGTTATGAAGGTTAAATGTGCAAACTTTGGCACATATCGGTCAAAGCGTGTAGATTTGTATAGAGAACATACATGCATACATACATACATACATACATACATACATACATACATACATACATACATACCCACATTCACACATACATTCACTTTTATATATTAGATTATGATGCAGCCCTCTCTGCAGTTTTTAAACCCACCCCTTTTCCCAACCCTCTCTTTGTTGAACTTTGTAGTAGTACCGTATGGTTAACACAACAGCGTATGGGTGTTGTGATTAAATTAATACGTCTTGAAATAAAAAAGAAATAAACAATTTATAGTAGCAATGGAAAATTTCTATTTTTAGATATGCATTGGTCATACATTTTTTTTTTCCATTCTTTTGTAGTAAAGACATAGAAAAATGATGCATGATGTTTTTCTAAATATACCACTGGTCTTGCAAAAAAAAAAATCAAACTTTTACTAAAAAATTGAGAGACACATTTCATTTTGAAGTAAGCAAATTTTTTAGAATATTTTTGTTAATAACTCAGAAACTGACTCAGAGAAATGAAACTTCATCACATCATTATCTATTGCACTGTGATTATATTACAAAAATCAAGGATGTAGCTTAAAAAGATGTAGAAAATAGAAACTTAATCCATCACCCACCTTAATCCTACAATTACACATTAAAGCATAAAATAATCTGACAAGCTGAGAACTTACTCAGAAAATATTTTACGTCATTTATTATTTTTGCTTCTGAAATAAAACAAAACTGTTCTCATTCTCATAGGAAAAGTAACGCAGAAGGAGGTCGGGTTATTTACACGATCAATCAATGAAGTTTCATCTTCGGTATTTTAACACAAGATACCAAAATTACTTTAAAACTGTATCAATTATTTCAACAAATTTTTTTGGGCTAAAAATTTTGATTGTGTAGTTTTATTTTACAGGTCTTGCGATAACACACACAGTGTCTACACCTGTGGAGTAACGGTTAGTGCGTCTAGACGTGAAACCAGGTGGACAGGGTTCAATCCCGGTTAGGGAAAGTTACTTGGTTGAAGTTTTTTTTCGGGATTTTCCCCTCAACCTAATATGAGCAAATGCTGAGTAACTATCGGTACTGGACCCCGAACTCATTTCACAGGCATTATCACCTTCATCTCATTCAAACGCTAAATAACCTAATATGTTGACAAAGCGTCGTAAAATAACCTACTTAAAAATGACAGAAATTTCCTTTCTTCCCCAGGAAGAAAATCTAAATTTAGCGGTACATGCAATTTTATTAGGCGGCCGGATAGCTCATTTGGTAGAGCAGCTGGTTACGGACTGGAAGGTCAGGGGTTCGATCCCAGGTGGTGACAGGATTTTTTCTCGTTGCCAAACTTTCAGAACGGCCCCGAGGTTCACTCAGCCTCCTATAAAATTGAATACCGGGTCTTTCCCGGGGGTAAAAGGCGGTCAGAGCGTGGTGCCGACCACACCACCTCATTCTAGTGCCGAGGTCATGGAAAGCATGGGGCTCTACCTCCATGCCCCCCAAGTGCCGTCATGGCATGTTACGGGGATACCTTTACCTTTTACATGCAATTTTATTACCACGACATTACTGAAAAAGTAAAAACGTTGTAACGGATGTACGCTTTGAAACAGGTTTTGCTTAGAACGATGCTGTTTAAAAAGTGACATGGAGAAGTAACAGGCGGCTTAGAGATGAATCAGCGAGTCAGCATTCGTGAATAAATTCTCGTTGTTTATACAGTACATTACAGATATAACTTATTGGAGTAACTTATAATATGTGTTGGAACTATCGCCTAACAACTGTAATGCACATTTCACATCTTCTTAAAATATTTCTACACACACGCTAGATCCTCTGATTGAGGTTCTGGCTGATACGTACATTATTATCAGGCAGTACATCTCACTTGACCATGTGTGACAGAGGAAGAACAATTGTTTGTATGCATCTGAAGTCTGATTAGTGTACTGACAAACACCAATGCTGTTATTGTTTCAGTGGTAATTCATATCAAGTGCTTTTGGGAGCTAATTCTGTGAATAACCCTGAATCTGGTGCAGTAGTCGTCACTTCATCAACCAGTATCCAACATGAGGATTACGCTAACGACCATGACATTGGTCTAGTGAAAGTCAGTGTGTCTTACAGCAGTAAGTATTTTAATTCTTAGATTATAATACACGTAGAACGCAAACTAATCGAAATAAATAAATTCTGATTTAAAACGCAACGAGGGTAAAAGTGATACTGAATGTATCAGAAGAAATGCATTTCAGAGGCGAAAGTAATTTCACTGAAGGAACTAGAAACATGAATTTGGAAAAACCAGCATTGCAATATTAATGAAAACAAACTTAAAATTAATAGATACATGAATTAAGACCAGTACTAACGCTATTTAAGCAACGAAGAGTGTATTGTTGATCACAATTAGAATAGAAAGATGTAGAAAGGGCACATCGAACAAAAAAATTACGGTTTCTTTCCCCAATTACATAATAGATATTTAGCTCTATCAAATTGTGTAAAATGTATACAGATAACTCCACCAGAATCTGTTTAAAACTTATGTGAAATTTCTTACAAAATGCAGAATGGTCACATCTACTGTAAAGGGTTGTTTCCGATCTCTGATAACGTTTTTTGAATGGCGTCATATGCGTCAGCAGTCACACGACAACTGAATTGTGGTCAGAGGTGACAGACCAATAGTGATTTCATAGTCAGAGTAGACGGCGTCTCACAGCACCAATACCCAAGAAAATCGAGCCTTTTCGGGAGGAGTACATTAAAAACCTTTGCGATGCCAAGTATCGTTAAATGAAAACCATAGGAGCCTGCAAGAAACGTGGTTTTTCTATTTCCAAGAAAGACATCTTCTGTGCACTTAATACGACTGGCAAGCTCGAATGAGATTAATTCCAGAGGGGGGAAAAGCAAGAAAATGCACCCCTTGTCGTAAGCCGCACAGCCCCAGAAGATGATACAAATTAATCTCATCCGAGCTTTACCAGTCTTATTAAGTACAAGAAGATGTCTTTCTTGGAAATAACGAAACCACTTTTTTTTTTTGCAGGCTTCTATTAGGCCTATTTTCAATTAACTATACTTGGCATCGAATATGTTCCCAAAAAGGCTCGATTTTCTTGGGCATTGGTACTGTGAGAAACCGTGCACTCTGACTACGAAATCACTAACTACTGGTCTGTCACCTCTGACCACAGTTCAGTTGTCGTGTGACTGCTGACGCACATGACGTCACTCAAAAATCGTTATCAGAGATCGGAAACAACCCTGTAGATATACTCTTTATGTAAAGTAGGGATACTTCATAATGAAGTTGTTCATGTGTGCATCTTTCTATTCAATTATATTCTAGATTTATTTCTTAGTGTTCTTATGGAATTTGTTTATTGCACTCACTTAAAGCACCTATCTTTATCTTTTAGTGCAGAAATTGATTGGATATGTACAGTAGAAAGAATGGATAAATAAAGAAATTGATAAAAGGTTTATGGAAGGAAAATTATTAGCTGGTAGGAAGAGAAGGAGCCTAAGCTTAGATGGAATGATGATTAGACAATTGGGAGTGAAAAAATGGTGGAATAAGACTTTGGACTGGTGAGAATGGGCATCTGTCATCAGGGAAGCTGAAGCAAGATTCACAAGTCCATGGAGCTGCAGAAGGAGGAGGAGGATGATAATGATGATGATGATGATGATGATGATGATGATGATGATGATAGAATTTGACCCAACTGCAAGAAGAGCAAGAAACTGTTCAATTTAGGTATACCGCAATTACACTGTTAATAAGGTACACATTTCAAAATCAGCCATTATGAAAATTGGTATTGATATGCTGATTACCAAGTTAAGTCATGTACTTAACATTTCCTGTAGGAGTTAGTATGAAAGTTTTGCGTTTCTTAGTTAGTACACCATATAATAAATCCACCTCATCGTTGTCAGGAAGGACCCCAGGATTTTTTTTACCACATCGACTACACTTAACAGTTCCATAAATACACGGGGACTAACTTTGATTTTGTCAACTAGAAACCACATGTGACTTTTCATTAAAAACTAAAAAAATATATATATTAAATTAATTTCTATACTATAAAACGAGATCAGGAGGGCATGGGAAAATGATTGGAAAGCGAGTTCGAACTAAGGATTGTCCTGCAAGAGCCATCACATCTCCGAGTGCTTAATTGTGACGAACTATTATGCTATTCTCATCCTCCAACAGAGAATATGCAAAGTAAGTAAAACAAAATATAAAACGTGCAGCTCGAGACCATCCGGAACTTCTACCAACAAAAATATTGCGTAAATGGACTGAAAGCTTCTTCCAGTGTCATAAATTTTCTGCCCGAATTGGTTTTTCTTTAAGAAACCAGATGGAAAAGGGAGGAGACGTGACTAATCTCCAAATTTAGTACCACACGAAGATCTGTTTGAAATTTGCGAAGGGTATGCTCTTCAGGGTGAGAGATTGCTATTATCTAGCTCATATCTAGAGGATTGTACTAATGCTTTTTTACTGAAAGAAAGTAATAGTTGCTTTTGTTTTCATATTATCTGATAATTTTGTGTTCTTTTTTTTTTGTTTTGATTTTGTACCAGTGTTTGCTTACAAATAACACAGTGACAAGACAGTAGTACATTGTTTTTGTTTTGATTGGACGCGGTGGTCCAGTGCCTTGGCCACCCTGATCATCCGACCTCACCCCATTAGATTTTTACCTTTGGGATCAGTTGAAGGCTCTCGTCTTTGCAACACGTGAATGATACAGAAGTGCTATTGCATCGTGTTGAATATGCATGCCAATTGATACGTGATGAAAACATGGTGTTTGAGCGAACTGGCCAGTCGTGTGTACGTCGTGCTCAGGCATGTGTAAACAAAGGAGGGGGACACATTGAGCACCTTTTGTAAAAGTTAAATGAAAAGTTTCGAAACATATACTCGTGACACAACAAAAAAGAACAAAAATAAAGTATGACCATAAATAAGCATTTTCCGTCAAATTTCATATAATAAATTGTTCTTACTTTTAACCAGGAGCACGTTCATACGTTTTCCAAACACACTTACGTCTCACCCTGTATGATAGTACCTGCTCCATCGACAAAGGAGAAAGCCAATGTCTACCTACTTAGATATAACACGCGGAGCGAGTCCCTTGCATTAGGCAAGCATCAATGGTTAGATATAGTAGGTTCGAATTCCACGTTAACTACAGGAAAATAATTGATTTAGCGACAATTGAAATTTAATATAACGTGAAAATGCAGGAGTAGCTATTATGGACAGTAATAATAGATAATAAGGGAATGGATATTTAAGAATTATTAATTCTAGTATTGGCTCTAGCATGTTCAAATTAGCATCTTAGACTAGTGCTCGATCTAGCGTCTTTAAATTGGCATCATATGCTATATCTAGTGTTGGATTTAGCGTATTAAAATCGGAATCTTGGCTATATCTAGTGTTGGATATAGCTTGTTCAAATCGCCATTTTATGTTAAGTTATGTATGTATATTTTTGGATCTAGCTTGTACAAATCGGAATCCTTGCTATATCTTATGTAGGGTGTAGCTTGTTCAAATTGGAATCCTTGCTAATCTGATGTAGGGTGTAGCTTGTTCAAATCGGAATCCTTGCTATATCTAATGCAGGGACCAGCTTGTTCAAATCGGAACCCTTGCTATATCTAATGTAGGGTGTAGCTTGCTCAAATTGGAATCCTTGCTATATCTGATGTAGGGTGTAGCTTGTTCAAATCGGAATCCTTGCTATATCTAGTGTAGGGTGTAGCTTGTTCAAATCGGAATCCTTGCTATATCTGGTGTAGGTTCTAGCTTGTTCAAATCGGAATCCTTGCTATATCTAACGTAGGGTCTAGCTTGTTCAAATCGGAATCCTTGCTATATCTGATGTAGGGTGTAGCTTGTTCAAATCGGAATCCTTGCTATATTTGGTGTAGGGTGTAGCTTGTTCAAATTGGAATCCTTGCTAATCTGATGTAGGGTCTAGCTTGTTCAAATCGGAATCCTTGCTATATCTAATGTAGGGACTAGCTTGTTCAAATCGGAACCCTTGCTATATCTAATGTAGGGTATAGCTTGCTCAAATCGGAATCCTTGCTATATCTGATGTAGGGTCTAGCTTGTTCAAATCGGAATTCTTGCTATATCTAATGTAGAGTCTAGCTTGTTCAAATCGGAATCTTTGCTATATCTAATGTAGGGTATAGCTTGTTCAAATCGGAATCCTTGCTATATCTAATGTAGGGTCTAGCTTGTTCAAATCGGAATCCTTGCTATATCTGGTGCTGGATCTAGCTTGTTCAAATCGACATCGTGCATCTGTACTTCTTTTCATGCGACTTAGTTCATGGAAGTCGCGGCTTTAGCCGCCCAGAAGAGGAGTCATTCACGCTTAAACAACGTTGCCTAGTTTTAATGTCACAGCTCAGTCGCTGTTAGTTATGGTAAGTTAAACATCACATACCACTAGACAAAATATTGCAGGCACAATGAATTTGACACGTATAAACTGAGACCTGTGAAAAGCATTATAGTGTTGGATATTGCTTGCTACATTATTTAAACAACAACCTAAATGAAATTTTGAACTGTGTTGCAGTTTCTATGCAGTTATTTATTATAATTAGCGTAATAGATTTTGTTCTGTTAGTGTTAAATTTAAAAGTAATTTTTTATTAAAATGTACAGTAGTGGCAAAAGAAACCGGACCGACCCTTGTAGCTGATTTCAGAGTCTTGTTCACTCAGAGCACGATAGACTGGTAACTAAGACTTTCGTGGTTCGAATCCTGCCTGAGAAGGATTTTTTTTGTCCCTTATTCAAATTTATTCCCTATACTTTTCGATTGCAGGGATATTTGACTACTTAATTAAATTATTATTCCCAGAACATGAAGTTTACCAGCAATCGGAAAGTATTGGGAATAAATTTGAATAAGGAACAAAAAAGTTTCCTTCGCAGGCAGGATTCGAACCACGAAAGTCTTAGTTACCAGTCTATCGTGCTTTGGAGTAAACAAGGCTCTGAAATCAGCTACAAGGGTCGGTCTGATTTTTTTTTTGCCACTACTGTACATTCGTTGAAAAACTGATTGAATAATTCGTTTATTATCAGCTCATATCATGTTTTGTTTATTTTTCACCATTAACTTCCAGATTAACAGTTCATGATAAAATATTAGTACGTAAAAATACAATGCAACTAATATACGCAGCTTACACATTATCTAACTAATAAGTAGTCTAAATCTCTATTAATTGTTCTCATTATATAAATTTATGTAAAAGAAACTGACAACAGTGTACATTTACATTGAATACTATATTAATTAAAATGTAATTGTTTTCCGCCTTAATTATTGTGACTGGACATTAGTGCACGAACACTGAAGTAAGGTAAGAAACGTACTTCTCGATAATAAAGTTATACACTTCCCAAGTACATCTTGAATTCTGTTATCTGCAAGGACTACTTTGTCTTCCCCTTATTGAGAGATAAATCACATGTTAAGCAAGATAGAATTCCTTGGTCGATATTGTTTGTTGATTTAGGTGGTTCTCGTTGTTATCTTAAAATTTAAAATTAACAAAACATATTTCGTCACTTACAATAATTATAGATTAAGCATTATCTGAGAAAGTGACACAATATCATGATATTAGTACAGTGATTTTCAGATTGTATTCCATCAGTATGATTTAGTAAAAGTAGCTGAAGTGCCCTGATAAGCTGTAATTTTAGTGTTATTTCGTACAAGCTATATAAATTGAGAAGATTAAATTTTTTAAGACACTGTCGTCTATCAGCAGCATGAAGACATTTGTGGCTTTGGCACTTCTGGTAACCTTCGGCCTTATGGTAAGGAATAGCCTACTAAGTCATTCTGATTTCTTAAAAAAAAATAATAATTAGTGAACTGTATTTTGCATTTTAAATTGTAGCAATTAGATTTATTTAATTTATGAATTAAATAAGTATCGCACCTTCAAATTCTGTGTCCCGTCCGTAGAGCAATAAAAAAAGACTGTAACTCAATACATTTATTTCCTTATGAAACATTGTGTAAATATCGCCTACTTGGTAAATTTGCTCCAAGATAAAATCCATAAAATCGTTATTTTTAAGATTTCATACACCGATAATATGAATCTGATGTGATGTTTCAACAGGCCGAAGCTCGACTCTATCCAGGATTACTGAAGGGAATTAAACCAGGTAAGTTGATATCATGGCTTCAGTTTTCAGAATCATTAACTTAATTGTAAGAATATTCTGAAGATTATTAAGTATAGCATTCCAGTCATTAATTTTTACTTCTCCTCCTCGTTTCAAATTCAGTTGGCAAAGTGCACGTACGCGACGCAAGTTCTAGAATCACTCATGGTCAGACAGCAAGCCGTGGACAGTTCCCCTATCAGGCAGGTCTCATTGTTGACAACTCCTGGTTCTGCGGAGGATCTCTCATCTCAAACAACTGGATACTTACTGCAGCCCATTGCATGTGAGCACAGACAGCCATCAAATTTTGAAATCATTGTTTTGATTATTCATCTTGTATAGTAGCGTGCAAATTAATGCGAACAACGTAATTACTTATGCAAAACCACTCAAACGGGATAAAAAAAGGATCTAAGACATACCTCAGTAATCTATGTGGCCTCCCTTGTTCCTAATAACAGCTCTGAGACGATTTGGCATGGATTCCACTAATTTCCCACAAATATTCTTCATTTCTTCATCGCGAAACCATACACCAACGAGGGAAGAAATCATCTTCTCCTTTGTAGAACAATCCATTTTTTGCATTCTTCTTTTGCAAATTGACCACAAGTTCTCAATGGGGTTGATGTCGGGTGAGTTGGCTGCACAGGGGAGTACCTGAATATTCTTCTTGTTGAAGAATTCTGTAGTTTTTCGAGACGTATGACATGGTGCCAGGTCTTGTTGGAACACACCTCTGCCATCCGGAAATGATTTTTGCAGCTGGGGTACGATTGTGGTTTCCAATAAGTGAATATATTTGTCAGAATTCATCATTCCCTTGATAGGTATTAATGCTCCAGGCCCTTCATGTGTAAAACAACCCCAAAACATTACTTTAGGGGGGTATTTGGGTGCTTGTTGGAGATGAGCTGCTGTTACTTTTTCGGATCCTTTCCGCACCTAAGAAACACGGTGGCCGTGGACCTCAAAATGAGACTCATCGGAAAAAAGTACATACTTCCAGTCATTCACTGTCCAGTGTTGATGTAATTTTGCCCACATTAAGCGTTTTTTGCACATAACAGGGGTTAGCAGTTGCTTCTTAATAGGCTTACGAGCCCTTCGTCCAGCTTCCAAAAGCCTACGCCGCACTGTTGTGACGTGAATATTCGCCCCAGTGGTAGCCATTAACTCGCGGGTTAAGTCGACAGCAGTTAGTCTAGGATTTAATTTACTTTTCCTGACAATTAAACGATCATCTGCAGGTGAAGTCTTCCTTTTCCGGCCACAGTTTCCTTTTTTCTGGGGTGTGATGGATCCAGTCTCCATGTATCGTTTTATGATCGAATTAACAGTAGCCAAACCGATGTGACATTCTGCAGCAATTTGCCTATGTCATAGAAGAATGCTCTGCTAATATTATAATTTTAGACCGTTTTCGTGGAGTTGTATCCATTTGTGAAGACGACAGAATGTACACAGGATTGCAGTATCAAGTCTTCAACACAACTGAAATTGTTATAAGTACAAAACGACAGGCAAAATGTCACATATTATAAACAAATAATGACAGACCTTCAACAATGGAATTACACGTACTACAGATGTCAATTAAAGCGGTATGAGCAGCTGTGAGGCCAACAATAACAGAAAATGTAAAAATATATCGTGTTCGGATTAATTTGCATGCTACTGTAATTGCATATTCAAACATGGAATAGTCACTTATCACATAAAGAAAGCTTTACATATTATTCAATTTCATATCCTAAATAATATTTATATCTATTTCTGAAATAAAATATAGCAGTTCTCAGGTAAAGTAAGGGGGAAAGAAAGGTTGGGAATATTTACGCATATAAGGTTATCCGTTATCTCGTGAAACCAAATGTATGCGTGCGCTAATGTACATAGCAAGAATCTTACAGTGGAGTAATTGTGGGTCTTTTTTGAAAATATAATTTCCCGAAATTCATAATTTCCTATTTCTATTTTGCCGTATACGAAGGAAGTTTTTCCGAAGTGCAATAAATCCGAATTTATTTTAACTGGATTTTATTCACTGATATATTTTGTAGAGCAAAAGCTGAATTACATGTCAATAGTCAGTGATAAAAAGCATTACAGCGGCGTTGCTTCGATTCTTCGTACCAATCGGAATTTATATATCATGACTGCCGAATCACACTGCTCTTCCTGTAATTCTGGCAGCGGAATAAATGTCCGTATGACGTCTTTTCAATATTAATTGAAATCTATTATGGAACCATTCTCTTATGTTCTTAGTTCTTATTGCGTAAGGTTCCCTAATACTGCTTCCATAACGATGGGGGAACTGCACGTCTTCTAATCCCAGCTGCTTTGAATGTAATATAATTTCTGTTAAAATAGTCCATAACGGTTAACATCTATGAAATCAGCATCGGCATGGGGAACTATTAATAATGGAATTCCTCAAGGATCAATATTAGGTCCCCTACTTTTTCTAGTGTTTATAAATGATCTTTCCCCCCTAATAAAAGATGTAGATCATCCCATATTATTTGCAGATGACACAAGTATAGTAATTACAGCCAATATCTCCAGCACATTCCAATCTTCAACTGAGGAAATTCTCTTCAAAATGTGTGACTGTTTCTCAGTCAATAAATTGGTATTAAATTGTAACAAAACTAACATAATTCAATTTAAATCCTGTGCAAATTCAACGTCGCAAATTTCTAGCGCAATAATTAACAATAGATCCCTATTAGAAACAAAACGACAACCAAATTTCTTGGCTTAAAAATCGATAATGTGTTAAATTGGAAAAATCATATTAAAGAAATTACCCCCAAACTAAATTCAGCTTGTTTTGCTATTAGATTTATGCAAAAGATAGTAAATATAAATACCTTAAAAACAATATACTTTGCATACTTCCACTCGATAATGAGATTTGGAATAATATTCTGGGGGAATTCCACTGATAGTAGCAGTATATTTCTATTACAAAAAAGAGTAATTAGAATAATGGTAGGTGCCAAATCTAGGGAATAGTGTAGGACTATTTTCAAAAAACTACAAATAATGCCCATGGCTTGTCAGTATATCTTTTCATTAATAATCTTCCTCGTATGTAATTGTGAAAACTTTGTAACTAATTCAACAATTCATAGCATAAATACACGCCAAAAATGACTTTCATACTCCATCTGTAAGTCTATCATGCTATAAAAATGGAGTGCGTTATATGGCAGTAAAAATGTTTAATAGCCTCCCTATCGATATAAAAAATGAAACTCAAAACATAAGATTATTTAGGGCCAAATTAAAGAAGTACCTAATTTCTCACGCCTTCTATTCTGTAGGTGAATTCATGACATTCAATAACACTTCATGAATTGATACTAAAACTTTGTGTTGCACTAGTAGACTATATTGTAAATCTCATCTGTATATATTTCATCTAGACTGTGACTATAAATTAAGACTTTATAATAGTATTAAGTTTTTTGACTTGTTCCATATTCTAGCTGTAAAGCAATGTATGAATACCATGGAATGTTAATAAATACAAAACAATACAATACAATCTCATTGGAAGCCAGTTCAAATAGCTCTTCAAATGCGTCTGACACATCTTCATATGGGACAAAGGCAAGTGGAATGTGTCTGTATCTTAAGATCTCAGATCTCATAATTGCTATATTGTTCCTGAAAACACTCTGTCTGGAATCTTCTATACACTGATTGCCCAAGGTGGAGAAAACAGAAGATTCTGTAAAAGAATACACTCAGAATAACTACTTCGGAAAAGTGGATTCGGTAGAATGGGCTTCGGAATAAGGGTACATTAGGAAAAATAGATTCAAAAAATTTGATTGGAAAAAAATCCGCAATGGGTGGGCTACAAGTGGATGCGCAAGTAGGTTTCACGAGATAACGAATGCCTATATACGACTATTGAGTGAAGTAGGCTATTACCTTGCCGTATCTTAACACAAGATACTAAGATTACTTTAAATGCTGCATGTTGACTAAATATTTCGGTTGTGCAATTTGGAGATCTGAATTGACAAACGTCCCAAGTCCAATATTTACAGAATTTGATATTTTACCTGAAATATGCTGTGTTTTGCATAGGCTAGCATCTTGTGAATAGGTATGTCCCAAGCTCAACTCTAAGCCTGTGTTTTTTAATCATACAAATATTTATTTCATTACTCTCATGCGACAACCCTATTCAATTTTTATGCTCTCCTGAAAATTTACTTCAATTGACTTTGGATGTTTGTCAATTCAGGTCTTCGATTTTATTATGCATATTTTCAGATAACTGACACAAATTTCTCTCCCCCAAATAAGAAAGACCTTTCTCAGGAACAAATTTTAGATTTTCGGTACATCTAGCTTTATTAAGATGGTATTTATGAAAAAGTAAAATAACTTAGTTATAAGAGATGTACGCCTGGGAACAGGTTTTGCTTAGCATGGCGCTGTGACATGGCAAATAACAGCCCGCTTAGCTGTGACTCAGAGTCGCACCTTCCGCAAATAAAATTTGGTTCCTTATATAGCCTATTACATTACAGACATAATTTATCATCTTACCTTATAAATGCTTGAACAGTCAAATCTCCCGAATGCACATTTTTGATATTTTATAAATATTTCTGAGACACGCTGGATTACACCTCTGTTGATATAACACAATCTTAGACACATTGTCCGTTTCATTCAATTTATGAACGATCGTTGCCGTGGTAAGGTTTTATATTTAATGATTTTGTTGTTTTGCAAGCTTGTTGAAATAAAATCCATAACGATTTCGTGGGAGACTGTTTTAATACGTAACCTATGTTATCGAGATTTTCTTAATTTAGAACACGATTTATGTGCCATCATCATTATTATTGAAAATTACACAGTTTCTGTCACTTTTTTCATTACATTCTTGATTACTGAATCACATGGTTGTTGAACGTCAGGATATTTCCATAGAAATACAGTATAATATACTGTATTTATTATACTGCATTTGTACGGAAATCATGATATTATCATGGTCCTTTTTATAAGATTTTTTCGTAATGTATGTAAACCATCATAAATAAAAACTCGTTGTTCTAATATATACTGCATTGTCACAAACTAAACTGAACTGCAATTGATGGAAGTCATCTGTATGCTAATTATCTAACGTTGCGTCTTTTGAGGCTGTAGTATCTGTCCTTACTACGCAAGATATAAGTTAACCTTCCTACATCCGATCCAGGGGAAATGTACACACTAATTGCAGTCGCGTTCGATCTGTAACAGTAGTAGGACATTGGCGTTTATGTATCCAAAACCTGTTTCCTAGCAAATGCTCTGTGTACGTCACAATTTTTTTTCCCTTACGTGACGTATACATATATTACAAGCAATTTCAATCACAATCTATGTTCTTTCAGGATGAAACTCAAAGCAGTTGAAATTTCACTACTTGAAATGTGCTTTTGGAAGTGACTTTAGCAATTAGGGTATGTCACACTAAGTACGGTATTTCATGTTACGATATTTAGACACACATTTTTATTTTGGATATATTATCAATATGTGGAAATTCAATATTTCAAATAGGCTACAGCACTAACAAAACAATCTAACGAAATTTTATTACAGTGGCCCAACATAGAAGGAAATAACCCATAAATAGTAACTTTCTTCATAAAACTTGTTGAATCCGTAATTACTTTTTCAATGCGTTATTTAGCATAACTTTTCATACACGTAAAAATAGTCTTGTGAATAGTTTGTGTCTTCTTCTGAATAATAAAATAATCTAAAAATTGGCCTAGCCCCCTCCCACTCGATTGGCGTTCGTCCCCTCCCCCATGGGAGAAATTTGTGTGGAGATACACAGTATAATATTATGTAAGGTTCTTTACTCTAAATAAAATCGTAATGAGAAGAATAAAAAGTGTAATCTCCGAATCATGTTTAACACTGTACTGTCTATTGTAATTGGGGCGCTCCCCTGTTATAGACATAAATAAAAAAAATAAATAAATAAATAAAAATAAATAAGTAAAATAAATAAATAAATAATAAAAAATAAATAAATAAAATAAAATAAATGATAAATAAAAAATAAAATAAAAGTAAATAAATAAAATAAAATAAATAAAATAAATTTAAATAAAATAAATAGATAAATAAAATAAATAAAATGAATAAAATAAATTTAAGTAAATAAAATAAATATAAGTAAATAAAATAAATTTAAATAAATAAAATAAATTTAAATAAATTAAATAAAATTAAATAAATACAATTAAATGAAATAAACTTAAATGGAATAAAATTAAATGAACTAAATTAAAATGAAATAAATTGAAATAAAAAAATTAATAAAAAAATAAAAATAAATAAACAAATAAAATAGATAAAAATAAAATAAATAAATTAAGTAAATTAATTAAATAAATAAAGTAAATGAATTCAATAAAATGAATTAAATAAAATGAATAAAATACAATAAATTAAATAAATTAAATTAAAAAAGTAAAATATAATAAATTAAATGAAATAAATTAAATTAAATTACAATAAAATAAAATAAATAAATAAATAATAAATTCAGACATAAATAAATAAAGACACAAACAATCAAAGAAAGCGAATAAACAAATAAACGTATAAACAATTAAATAATTAAATAATTAAATACGTAAATAAATAAATACGTAAATATATAAATAAATAAATAAATAAATAAATAAATAAATAAATAAATAAATAAATAAATAAATAAATAAATAAATAAATAAACACCTTTGCAGTATAATCTCGCTTGTTTTTAATATGGCTACAATCGAAATTAACAATACATATTTCTTCCTGTGAAATATAATATTCTTCAAGAAATTCGGCCATGAAACTAAACTACCACGATTTTCCTGCTTAAAAGTATTCGGAACACAAACATCGTTATCTTCTCTAATAAATTTATTGTAATAAAGAAATTAAACACCATTGCTGCTATTGTTTCAGTGGTTCTACATATCAAGTGATTCTGGGAGCTAATAATGTCAATAACCCTGAATCTGGTACAGTAGTAATCAGTTCATCAAGCAGCATCATACATTCGGGTTACAACAGTAACACTCTTGCTAATGACATCGGTCTGGTGAGAATTCCTTCTGTGAGCTACAGCAGTAAGTATTTTAATTCTTACCCTGTAACACACGCAGAACGCAAATAAATTTAAATAAATAAGTTCTGAAATGAAGATCATGGTTTAAAAATCAACGAGAATAAAACTGGTAATGGATATAGCAGAAGAAATACATTTCAGGGATGAAGTAGTTTAATTGGGCAGTCTAAAAGCATAAATATATTTGGAAATACTAACATTACATTTAATTAAAACAAACATAAAATTAATACACGAATTAAAACTAGTATCAACTTTGTTCAAATAACGAAGGTTGTATTATTGATTAGAATCCCAGATTGATTTCTTACTATGATTATCGAATTTGTTTATTACGGTCGATAAAAATCACATTATCGATATTCTTGAACTATACCAGGACTGGGCATCGGGAGCGGAACCAGTCTCTGAATGGGGATGCTTAATATTCATCCGTCACTAAATCAACGCTGCGCGGTGTCCGGCGGGGAAGAAAGGGGATGAAGAGAAATCATAAGGCTCCCCGTGAGAGAGTAGTATCCGCTCTTGCTGCCCAGCCCTGAACTATACAGTGTACCTTCGGGTGAAATAGAGTTCTCCATGCTGGATATACAATAAATAATAATGAACAGAAAGGAGAAGTGGAATTAATCATTTTGTTGATCATGATGTCACTTTTCTTCTTTCCTGAAATGTAATTTAAAGTGTATATTATGTACAGAATGTCCTAAATAATATCTTTATAATCTTTCCAGCTTACATCAGCCCTATTAGTCTGCCCTCACGGTCCGATCAAGGCAACTCTTATGTTGGTGAAAGTGTTATAGTCACTGGATGGGGATTAAATTCTGGTAGTGAGTATAATATCTTATGGTGCTACAATTTTAATTTAAAATATTATATCACGCTGATATAGGGTGCGGCAATGGGATATGACGGTTTTCATATCCCTGTTGTGGGACACTG